>NC_091168.1:8271540-8367348 GCF_040958095.1 Procambarus clarkii
TCACGCACCCCCTCACATCTTGCTTCACACTCCCCCTCATACCTTGCTTCACGCTGCCCCTCACACCTTGCTTCACCCTCCCCCTCACACCTTGCTTCACGCTCCCCCTCACACCTTTCTTCACGCTCCCCCTCACACCTTGCTTCACATTCCCCCTCACACCTTGCTTCACGCTCCCCCTCACACCTTGCTTCACACTCTCCCTCACACCTGGCTTCACGCTCCCCCTCACACCTTGCTTCACCCTCCCCCTCACACCTTGCTTCACGCTCCCCCTCTCACCTTGCTTCACGCTCCCCCTCACACCTTGCTTCACATTCCCCCTCACACCTTGCTTCACGCTCCCCCTCACACCTTGCTTCACACTCTCCCTCACACCTTGCTTCACGCTCCCCCTCACACCTTGCTTCACCCTCCCCCTCACACCTTGCTTCACGCTCCCCCTCACACCTTGCTTCACCCTCCCCCTCACACCTTGCTTCACGCTCCCCCTCACACCTTGCTTCACACTCCCCCTCACACCTTGCTTCACGCACCCCCTCACACCTTGCTTCACGCACCCCCTCACATCTTGCTTCACACTCCCCCTCACACCTTTGCTTCACGCACCCCCTCACACCTTGCTTCACCCTCCCCCTCACACCTTGCTTCACGCTCCCCCTCACACCTTGCTTCACGCTCCCCCTCACACCTTGCTTCACGCTACCCCCCTCACACCATGCTTCACCCTCCCCCCTCACACCTTGCTTCACGCTCCCCCTCACACCTTGCTTCACACTCCCCCTCACACCTTGCTTCACGCTCCCCCCTCACACCTTGCTTCACCCTCCCCCCTCAAACCTTGCTTCACACTCCCCCTCACACCTTGCTTCACGCACCCCCTCACACCTTGCTTCACCCTCCCCCTTCACACCTTGCTTCACACTCCCCTCACCCCTTGCTTCACGCACCCCCTCACATCTTGCTTCACACTCCCCCTCACACCTTGCTTCACGCACCCCCTCACACCTTGCTTCACCCTCCCCCTCACACCTTGCTTCACACTCCCCCTCACACCTTGCTTCACGCACCCCCTCACATCTTGCTCCACACTCCCCCTCACACCCTTCTTCACGCACCCCCTCACACCTTGCTTTACGCTCCCCCTCAAACCTTGCTTCACACTCCCCCTCACACCTTGCTTCACGCACCCCCTCACACCTTGCTTCACACTCCCCCCACACCTTGCTTCACGCTCCCCCTCACACCTTGCTTCACGCTCCCCCTCACACCTTGCTTCACATTCCCCCTCACACCTTGCTTCACGCTCCCCCTCACACCTTGCTTCACGCACCCCCTCACACCTTGCTTCAAGCACCCTCTCACATCTTGCTTCACGCTCCCCCTCACACCTTGCTTCACACTCCCCCTCACACCTTGTTTCACGCACCCCCTCACACCTTGCTTCACACTCCCCCTCACACCTTGCTTCACGCACCCCCTCACACCTTGCTTCACGCTCCTCCTCACACCTTGCTTCACACTCCCCCTCACACCTTGCTTCACGCACCCCCTCACATCTTGCTTCACACTCCCCCTCACACCTTGCTTCACGCTCCCCCTCAAACCTTGCTTCACACTCCCCCTCACATCTTGCTTCACGCACCCCCTCACACCTTGCTTCACCCTCCCCCTCACACCTTGCTTCACGCTCCCCCTCACACCTTGCTTCACACTCCCCCTCACACTTTGCTTCACGCACCCCCTCACACCTTGCTTCACGCTCCCCCCTCACACCTTGCTTCACCCTCCCCCCTCACACCTTGCTTCACACTCCCACTCACACCTTGCTTCACGCTCCCCCTCACACCTTGCTTCACGCACCCCCTCACATCTTGCTTCACACTCCCCCTCACACTTTGCTTCACGCACCCCCTCACACCTTGCTTCACCCTCCCCCCTCACACCTTGCTTCACGCTCCCCCTCACACCTTGCTTCACGCTCCCCCTCACACCTTGCTTCACGCTCCCCCCCCTCACACCATGCTTCACCCTCCCCCCTCACACCTTGCTTCACGCTCCCCCTCACACCTTGCTTCACGTTCCCCCTCAAACCTTGCTTCACACTCCCCCTCACACCTTGCTTCACGCACCCCCTCCCACCTTGCTTCACCCTCCCCCTCACACCTTGCTTCACACTCCCCTCACCCCTTGCTTCACGCACCCCCTCACATCTTGCTTCACACTCCCCCTCACACCTTGCTTCACGCACCCCCTCACACCTTGCTTCACCCTCCCCCTCACACCTTGCTTCACACTCCCCCTCACACCTTGCTTCACGCACCCCCTCACATCTTGCTCCACACTCCCCCTCACACCCTTCTTCACGCACCCCCTCACACCTTGCTTTACGCTCCCCCTCAAACCTTGCTTCACACTCCCCCTCACACCTTGCTTCACGCACCCCCTCACACCTTGCTTCACACTCCCCCCCACACCTTGCTTCACGCTCCCCCTCACACCTTGCTTCACGCTCCCCCTCACACCTTGCTTCACATTCCCCCTCACACCTTGCTTCACGCTCACCCTCACACCTTGCTTCACGCACCCCCTCACACCTTGCTTCAAACACCCTCTCACATCTTGCTTCACGCTCCCCCTCACACCTTGCTTCACACTCCCCCTCACACCTTGTTTCACGCACCCCCTCACACCTTGCTTCACACTCCCCCTCACACCTTGCTTCACGCACCCCCTCACACCTTGCTTCACGCTCCTCCTCACACCTTGCTTCACACTCCCCCTCACACCTTGCTTCACGCACCCCCTCACATCTTGCTTCACACTCCCCCTCACACCTTGCTTCACGCTCCCCCTCAAACCTTGCTTCACACTCCCCCTCACATCTTGCTTCACGCACCCCCTCACACCTTGCTTCACACTCCCCCTCACACCTTGCTTCACGCTCCCCCTCACACCTTGCTTCACGCTCCCCCTCACACCTTACTTCAGGCTCTCCCTCACACCTTGCTTCACGCTCCCCCTTACACCTTGCTTCACGCTCCCCCTCACACCTTGTTTCACGCTCCTCACACCTTGCTTCACGCTCCCCCTCACACCTTGCTTCACGCTCCCCCTCACACCTTGCTTCACGCTCCCCCTCACACCTTGCTTCACACTCCCCCTCACACCTTGCTTCACGCTCCCCCCTCACACCTTGCTTCACGCTCCCCCTCATGCTTTGCTTCACGCTCCCCACTCACACCTTGCTTCACGCTCCCCACTCACACCTTGCCTCACGCTCCCCCCCTCATACCTTGCTTCACGCTCCCCCTCACACCTTGCTTCACGCTCCCCCTCACACCTTGCTTCACGCTCCCCCTCATACTTTGCTTCACGCTCCCCACTCACACCTTGCTTCACGCTCCCCACTCACACCTTGCCTCACGCTCCCCCCCTCATAACTTGCTTCACGCTCCCCCTCACACCTTGCTTCACGCTCCCCCTCACACCTTGCTTCACCCTCCCCCTCACACCTTGCTTCACGCTCCCCCTCACACCTTGCTTCACGCTCCCCCTCACACCTTGCTTCACAGTCTCCCTCACTCCTTGCTTCACGCTCCCCCTCACACCTTGCTTCACCCTCCCCCTCACACCTTGCTTCACGCTCCCCCTCACACTTTGCTTCACGCTCCCCCTCACACCTTGCTTCACGCTCCCCCTCACACCTTGCTTCACGCTCCCCCTCACACCTTGCCTTGCTTCACGCACCCCCTCACACCTTGCTTCACGCACCCTCTCACACCTTGCTTCACATTCCCCCTCACACCTTGCTTCACGCTCCCCCTCACACCTTGCTTCACATTCCCCCTCACACCTTGCTTCACACTCCTCCTCACACCTTGCTTCACACTCCCCCTCACACCTTGCTTCACGCTCCCCCTCACACCTTGCTTCACGCTCCCCCTCACACCTTGCTTCACACTCCCCCTCACACCTTGCTTCACATTCCCCCTCACACCTTGCTTCACGCTCCCCCTCACACCTTGCTTCACGCTCCTCACACCTTGCTTCACGCTCCCCCTCACACCTTGCTTCACGCTCCCCCTCACACCTTGCTTCACGCTCCTCCTCACACCTTGCTTCACACTCCCCCTCACACCTTGCTTCACGCACCCCCTCACATCTTGCTTCACACTCCCCCTCACACCTTGCTTCACGCTCCCCCTCAAACCTTGCTTCACACTCCCCCTCACATCTTGCTTCACGCACCCCCTCACACCTTGCTTCACACTCCCCCTCACACCTTGCTTCACGCTCCCCCTCACACCTTGCTTCACGCTCCCCCTCACACCTTACTTCACGCTCCCCCTCACACCTTGCTTCACGCTCCCCCTTACACCTTGCTTCACGCTCCCCCTCACACCTTGTTTCACGCTCCTCACACCTTGCTTCACGCTCCCCCTCACACCTTGCTTCAGGCTCCCCCTCACACCTTGCTTCACGCTCCCCCTCACACCTTGCTTCACACTCCCCCTCACACCTTGCTTCACGCTCCCCCCTCACACCTTGCTTCACGCTCCCCCTCATACTTTGCTTCACGCTCCCCACTCACACCTTGCTTCACGCTCCCCACTCACACCTTGCCTCACGCTCCCCCCTCATACCTTGCTTCACACTCCCCCTCACACCTTGCTTCACGCTCCCCCTCACACCTTGCTTCACGCTCCCCCTCATACCTTGCTTCACGCTCCCCACTCACACCTTGCTTCACGCTCCCCACTCACACCTTGCTTCACGCTCCCCCCTCATAACCTTGCTTCACGCTCCCCCTCACACCTTGCTTCACGCTCCCCCTCACACCTTGCTTCACCCTCCCCCTCACACCTTGCTTCACGCTCCCCCTCACACCTTGCTTCACGCTCCCCCTCACACCTTGCTTCACAGTCTCCCCTCACATCCTTGCTTCACGCTCCCCCTCACACCTTGCTTCACCCTCCCCCTCACACCTTGCTTCACGCTCCCCCTCACACCTTGCTTCACGCTCCCCCTCACACCTTGCTTCACGCTCCCCCTCACACCTTGCTTCACGCTCCCCCTCACACCTTGCTTCACGCACCCCCTCACACCTTGCTTCACGCACCCCCTCACACCTTGCTTCACATTCCCCCTCACACCTTGCTTTACGCTCCCCCTCACACCTTGCTTCACATTCCCCCTCACACCTTGCTTCACACTCCTCCTCACACCTTGCTTCACACTCCCCCTCACACCTTGCTTCACGCTCCCCCTCACACCTTGCTTCACGCTCCCCCTCACACCTTGCTTCACACTCCCCCTCACACCTTGCTTCACATTCCCCCTCACACCTTGCTTCACGCTCCCCCTCACACCTTGCTTCACGCTCCCTCACACCTTGCTTCACGCTCCCCCTCACACCTTGCTTCACGCTCCCCCTCACACCTTGCTTCACGCTCCCCCTCACACCTTGCTTCACGCTCCCCCTCACACCTTGCTTCACGCTCCCCCTCACACCTTGCTTCACATTCCCCCCTCACACCTTGCTTCACGCTCCCCCTCACACCTTGCTTCACGCTCCTCCCCCCTCACACCTTGCTTCACACTCCCCATCACACCTTGCTTCACGCTCCCCCTCACACCTTGCTTCACGCTCCTCCCCCCTCACACCTTGCTTCACGCTCCCCCTCACACCTTGCTTCACGCTCCCCCTCACACCTTGCTTCACGCTCCTCCTCACACCTTGCTTCACGCTCCCCCTCACACCTTGCTTCACGCTCCCCCTCACACCTTGCTTCACAATCCCCCTCACACCTTGCTTCACATTCCCCCTCACACCTTGCTTCACGCTCCCCCTCACACCTTGCTTCACAATCCCCCTCACACCTTGCTTCACAATCCCCCTCACACCTTGCTTCACATTCCCCCTCACACCTTGCTTCACACTCCCCCTCACACCTTGCTTCACGCTCCCCCTCACACCTTGCTTCACGCTCCCCCTCACACCTTACTTCACGCTCCCCCTCACACCTTGCTTCACGCTCCCCCTCACACCTTGCTTCACGCTCCCCCTCACACCTTGTTTCACGCTCCTCACACCTTGCTTCACGCTCCCCCTCACACCTTGCTTCAGGCTCCCCCTCACACCTTGCTTCACGCTCCCCCTCACACCTTGCTTCACGCTCCCCCTCACACCTTGCTTCACGCTCCCCCTCACACCTTGCTTCACACTCCCCCTCACACCTTGCTTCACATTCCCCCTCACACCTTGCTTCACGCTCCCCCTCACACCTTGCTTCACGCTCCCCCTCACACCTTGCTTCACATTCCCCCTCACACCTTGCTTCACACTCCCCCTCACACCTTGCTTCACGCTCCCCCTCACACCTTGCTTCACGCTCCCCCTCACACCTTGCTTCAGGCTCCCCCTCACACCTTGCTTCAGGCTCCCCCTCACACCTTGCTTCACGCTCCCCCTCACACCTTGCTTCACGCTCCCCTCACACCTTGCTTCACACTCCCCCTCACACCTTGCTTCACGCTCCTCACACCTTGCTTCACGCTCCCCCTCACACCTTGCTTCACGCTAGTAGTAGAAATGGATGCATAGCGCCGTCTTTTTTTTGTTTTTAAAAACCGGCTTTTGCGTACCTTAAGAATTTCTTATGGAGGAAATTCAAATAATTTAGTTTCGTTCGAGGTCAAATATTTCAGTCTGATTTGTATGAGCTGTGTCACAGGAATTAACACTGAATTTGGTCAGAGTCCCAATTCCTTGCTGCGGTCTTAAGGATTTCATATTGATAAAAATAAACTCTACGGATTTATGCAGACATTTTAAACAAATTCATCGGATATTAGCTTTTGGACCCAGCTCTGTACATTTATAAGTGTGGTTTCACTACTAATAGCCCAATGTCAGCCCAGTTGAAAACAGTCATATTAGAGACGTAGTAAATAAGATCAAAGCAGTTAATGAGTTCTAGCTCTCGACCCCGCCTTAATCCTCTCCCGTACCTTCAATAGTATCTATCCAATTTCCCTTAAATTTAAACCCGCTATATTTCGAACATGTCAATATACAACAATTTAGTTACGGAGCTCCAGCTCTTGTGCCCCACCTTAGTTCTCTCGCTCAATTCCATTATTAGCCAATCAATTTTCTTGAGATATGAAACGTAGTTATTTCAGATGTGGGAAATAAGTTAAACACAGTTACCGAACTCCAGCTCTTGTCCCCTGGTTTAGTTTACTATTACAACTTCGTTAATAATATATCAATTCCCCTGAGATTTAAGCCCGCTGTTTTTCGGACTCAGTAAGTCAGATCGAGTCAGTAAACAAGTTCTAGCTCCTGTCCCCCACCTTACCTCCCTCTCGTATCTTCATTAATACCTGATCAATTTCCTAAACATTTAAAAACGCTGTATTTCAGACATAGTAAAATACAATAATTTAGTTACCGAGCTCCAGCTCTTGTCCTCCTCCTTACTTTACTCCTGCAACTCCGTTATTAACCTATCAAGTTCCACGAAATTTTAACTCGCTGTATTTCGTACATAGAAAAATAGATCAAAGCAATTACCGAGCTCCAGCTCCTGTCGGCCAACTAATTTATCTGTCTTATCTTAGCTATATTTATTACCATGTCCCTCTGTTTGTTCTGCTTTTAATCTCTATTATTCCTTGTAAAGTGTTATTTGAGCATTCATACCTTACATATCCCAATAACCCTAACCTAACCCAACCACCCATACCCCTAACCTAACACACCCTCACCTTTCCTTTTCTTATCATATATTTTCTCATACTTTTCAAATAATTTATAGCAATGTCAGTTTACCACATCTAGTCTTTACATATATTTTTAATACATTTAATTAACATCTTATCATATGTATATAGATGTTTTTCTTCAGAACATTCATATTTATCCATCTGCGTGCAGACGAGGAGTCCCAATACCGTGGCTGAAATATCTTGACCAAACCATACACTAGAAAGTGAAAGAACGGCGACGTTTCGGTCCGTTCTGGACCATTCTCAAGTCGATTGTAGATTGACTTGAGAATGATCCAGGACGGACCAAAAGGTCGTCGTCCTTTCACTTTCTAGTGTGTGGTTTGGTCAACTTATCAATCTGCATTTCAAATACTTTGTTCCATTTAAAGGATTTTTGTACCATATAGGTGTTTGTTCATTCTCAAGAAATATGTATTAAAGATATTAAAGATAAGGTGTTTGTGCATTTCAGGGGAGTAGTTGTTAAAGAGTAGGTGTTTGTTTATTTCAAGGGTTAACTGCTCAAATGGGTGTTTATGCATTTCAATTTGTTAAAGATAGGGTATTTAAGCATTTCAAAGGAATTTGCTAAATAAAGGTATTTGTTCATTTTAAGGCATAGTTATTAAAATGGGGGCTTTATTGTATATAGGTATTTAAGCACTTTGTATATTTTGAGTTTAACATATTGTTCACAAGTTATATTTATTATGTTTATATATATATATATATTGTGACGGTGTTCCCCCCCTTATATTTCTCCCACGCCTGCAGTAAGAGTCATGTCCACTTTACCCAAGCGTTCTCTACGTCGCAGGCATCAATTTGATATATGTGGGAGAGTGGAGTGTTCTCGGAGTGCCGAGAAATTTATAAAACAATGATATTTTGGCCTGTGGTTTAGGCCCTTTAGGAAGCCAAGATGGCGCTGGCTCTCCTGTTTCCCCGCCAAAACTGTGTGACGTCAGTGACACCGGATTGGTCACCGACAGCAATGTGGCACAGGGAGCCAATGAAAACCTCCCGTGGCAAATGTGACGTCACGAAGGAAGGGGGGTCCGGTCAGCGCGCCGCGTTGGCGCCATCAGTCAGACACAACACGTCAAGGAGGTTGGACGTGCGAAGATTGGTCCTGTCAGTTTGACAGTTGTTTCCCGCTCCCGTGGATTTTTACGCGTCACCTGAAGTCTGCCAGTACTCTGTGAGGTCTTCCTTCGTTCATGTGTGGAACCAGAGAGGGAATGGACGGTTATTGAGCAACAAGTGCTCCAGGACAGGTACTGTGCAAGAAGAAGTGAAGTCTGTGAAGTGACGTATGTGACGTCTGAGGCAGTTCACCCATTCGTGACGGCGTAGTGGCTGAACAGAGCCACTGGGTAGCAGAGGAAGAAGAGGACTATTTGGGAATACGAATGACTGCAGCCGAGAAGTAGGCGGGCAGCCGTAGCTGGGAGAAGTCGACGGCCGGGAGACCGACTCCAACCCTACAAGAAGTCGAGGAGGAGCACGGACCTGCTGGGATAAGGCACGGAGACGACGCGCTTACGGTGGGACATTGATTTGAGTTCCTGGAGGACACGACAACGTGTGTGTGGGGGCGTTCCCGACACAAGGCAGGAGCCAGGACCAGGAGCTACAACTCAACTCTCATCGGAGGATAGGTGGAAGTAGGTGGTTCTAGTTTCCCTCCCAATTCCCCTTTAGTCAGCTATATTATTCAGCTATATTATTTAGCCTGAGGATTTTGTATGTCGTGAGCAAGGCTCACCTATGTCACAGTAAGGCACCAGTGTGCAGAGTAGTACTATCAAGAGCACTCACGATATGTATGTTTATTATTGGTGTGTACAGGCACCCAGAGTAATTGATGAATTTACTGTGTTGAGAATGTCTTTCATGAGACTTTAATTGAAACATATATTGAGAGAATATATATAATATTATGCCAGTATTTGGAAGTTAGGCTATGTGCCCAGTAACTATTTTATTACCATGTATTGATGTCTGATTTATCTATATTATATATGTCTATGTTCGTGCATTGAATAATCATTCGTGTGTGCAGTGATTAATTGTGTTATCGCCCACGAAAGGAAATACTGAGAACTCCAGTGTTAAATACTTCATAAGATATCACTAAGTGAAGGGCAATGTGTAATACCATTACAGTGAATTATTGTCGCATTTATTATAGAAACGATTGTTTGAGCCCAAGATCAGTGTAGCGAAGTAATATGGGCTATTATCGCAAATATCGAGTGTTAGAACTTCTAGTGATCTTTGAGAACTTAAAGAAACAGCGCGCGTGACGCCAGAGAAACAAGCAATAAACATTCGCACGCACGGGGGAAGGCGCCCAGCTGATTTTGACAGTGACGAGAGGGGGAGTGTTGCCAACTTAGCGAGTGTATATTATACGTGGGAACGAACGACTCCCGCCTGGATCAGCTGATTGTTTATTGATATGACCTTGTGATGTTTTTGAATGAGTTTTAAGTAAAATACAAAATACATTTGTGTTTATATCATCCCCTCCATTTATCTTGTGGCTATATAATACCTGAAAGCAAAGAGTGATAGAAGTAAATACCTGCCTGATATCCTGATCTATTGAGTGTGTCCTTGCCACGGTTACCACAACTCAACAAATCCACTGACGTGTTACTGGACACCGAAAACACCAGTTGGCGACCTTGTGGTTAATAGTAAAGCCCTATTGTTGGGGCGGGCATATAACAGTTAAGTGAACGAGTTGTGTTCCCACTCCTTCTCAATCAGAGGCCGGTTGGGATTGACTGGGATACTCTCCTGGCGTATAGTGGCGCCGCGAGGATAGAGTGAAGACCCGCAGGGCTACAGTGAGTGACCTTGAGTATAGCTGTTGCTCACACCCCCAGAGAGAGAGGGGAATCCCCAACTTTGGCGACCTTGCCAGGATTAAGTACAGATACGGTTGCTCACCGAGTAGTAGAATAGTAATTCCCCAACATTGGCGACCTCGCCAGGATAACGATCGAAATAAAGGTTGCAGTTGTGGTACTTGGCAGTGGTATTAGGTATCAGGTTCAGGTTATCACTCATAGCACAAGATGGAGGATGATAAAGTAACAAGGTTCATTGACACTAGAGATGAACAGGTGCTGGAGGAATGCACCAAGGCACAGTTACAGGCAATAGTAGACCATTTTGGGATAAAGCTGAGATCTCCCAGAGTGGGAGAAAGAAGACTGGAGATAATGGCACAGCTCAGGGCACGAGACGAAGCTTTGGGGGAGGAACGGCCACAAACACCTGCCAGTGTGGGAGAACGCCTGAGCATTGGTGGAAGCAGCAGGGGATCCAGCAGCAGCAGGCACAGCGTTAAGCTGGAGATAATGAAGCTGCAGCTGGAAGCACAACTGAAGCGGGAAGAGCGAGAAGCAGAAGCGCAGCTGAGGAGAGAAGAAGCACAGCAGCGCAAAGAAGAGCGAGAAGCAGAAGCACAGCTGAAGCGTGAGGAGCGAGAAGCACAGCAGCGCAAAGAAGAGCGAGAAGCAGAAGCACAGCTGAAGCGTGAGGAGCGAGAAGCACAGCTACGCAGGGAAGAACAAGAGCGAGAAGCACAGCTGCGCAGGGAAGAACAAGAGCGAGAAGCACAGCTGCGCAGGGAAGAACACGAGCGAGAAGCTAGGATGAGACAGCAGGAGATAGAAGCTAACAAGGAGGTGGAGCTGAAGCAAGCTGAACTAGGACTAGGTGCACCTGCTCCGCCGCAACAGGAAGACCGACGAGTGAGGGAGCGAGATCTGCCGGTCTTTGTGCCAAATGAAGCCGAAAGTTTCTTCGACCACTTCGAAAGGGTTGCTGCTTTGAAGAGGTGGCTGAGGGCGGAGTGGGCGGAGCTAGTTCAAGGTAGGCTCACCGGCGAAGCTCGTGAAGCCTACAATATGCTCGACTTCCAAGAATGCACCAACTACGATGCGGTAAAGAGAGCTGTGCTCCATTCTTTCAAGCTCACGCCGGAATGTTACAGGAAGAGGTTTAGGGAATGTACCCGGTCGCCAGGAAAATCTTATGCGGAGACGGCAAGGGACATGGAGAGAAAGTTCCTTAAGTGGCTGGACTCTGAAGGAGCGAGGTCGGTTGAAGAGGTCAAGGGGCTAATGGTCATGGAAAAGTTTATGTCCGTGCTCTCTCCTGAGATCAGGGTGAGAGTAAAGGAGGCGGACATAAAGGACCTGAGGGCCGCAGCCGACAGAGCCGACATGTTGGAAGAAGCCTTACGCCCACGCCGAGAGGGACAGCACCAACCACCCGTGTACTCCGGAAACAGTAGGAATTATAGGAGGACGGATAGATGGAGGACAGGAGCGAGTTCTCCCAAGTCCCACCTCTCGAGTTGGGACAACAGAGGATCGAAGGGTGCTGTGGAGCCGATGAAGAAGTACCAGGCTGAGAACTCAGGAGCTGTTGCTGCGACAAAGGAGTCGACGAATGGTGCGAGGAAGACACAGGGAGCGACGGCCTCTGGAGGCAGTGCTAAGGCGAGCGGTGGCGGATGGTCTTCGACGAGGAAGGTGCACTGTTACAATTGCGGAATATTCGGACACGTCGCGCGGGAATGCAGACGCCCTAAGCAGCGGGGGAACGTTGCTTTAGTGAGGTTCGAGGACCAGATGGCCGAGAGGGTGCGGGATGAACCCATACTGAATGGGGAGAAGAGAGTTCACCCATTCGTGTGTCAGGGAACCGTAAGGATGGGGGACGCAGATCCCATCCCGTTGAAGATATTAAGAGACACTGGGGCCGATTTTACCCTGGTGAGTGAAACCCTGTTCCCCGAGGGTTACGAGAGTACCAGTGTGGGGGTGGCAAGTGTGACCACTGTGGGATGCCCGGTGAGGATGCCCCTACAACAGGTAACTTTGAATTCTGATTATGGCTGCCAGACCCTATATAGTGGTGGGGGTCTGTGCATCAATGCCCAAGATGGAGGCACAGGTCATCTTGGGAAATGACGCATGTGGAGGATATGTCCTTCCGAATCTAGTGAAAGGTGAGGAGTGCCTAGAGCAATATAAGGAGACGGGCGGAGTGTTAGACGCCTGTGGGGACGAGAAGGGAATCGCCCCGGTGGCGTTCCCAGTTTGTGCTGTGATACCGAGACAGCGCGAAGAACACGGAGGTTGTGGATCTGATGGGGCTGAGGAGACGTCCGACAGCCTGGGAATCGATCACCTCTTCATAGGACCCGGAGAACGAGCGGAGGGCGGAGGCAGCCCGAATGGTGAGTTGCAGGTGACCCTCACCAGTTCTCTAGGGGTAGACCGCACTCGTCTTGGAGAGTTGCAGCAGATGGAGTTCCCCAAATTGATTCGTGAGGCCAAAGGAGGAGGTGTTGGTCCTGAGAAGGCTACCCATTTTTACATACAGGACGGCATGCTGATGAGACAGTGGAGGCCTGTGAGGATGGAGGCCGGAGAAGAGTCTCTAGGTACGAGGCACCAGGTAGTGTTACCGGCCCAGTGCAGAGCGGCCGTGTTGGGCCTATCGCACTCCGTGGACTCTGCAGGTCACCTGGGGGTGACCAAGACGCTGCGAAGGATCAGGGATTATTTCTACTGGCCAGGTATGGACGCCGAGGTGAGGCGTTATTGTAAGACATGCTTACCGTGCCAGAGGGCAGGGAAGAGCCAATCCGCAATACCGAAGGCCCCATTGATCCCTGTTCCGGCGTTTGGGCCTGCATTCGAGCATCTCTTGGTCGACGGGGTGGGTCCGTTGCCAAGAACGAAGCGAGGGAAAACCTACCTGATGACGATAATGTGTGCGTCCACCAGATTTCCAGAAGCCGTCCCAATGCGACGTTTGACGTTGAAAGGAGTAGCCGGGCAACTACAACGATTTTTCTCTTGGGTGGGGATGCCCAGGGAAATTCAGACAGACTGCAGGAAGTATATTCCAGTCTAAGTGGTTCCGACAGACGGTGACAGGTTGGGGAGTGATTCAGATTCGGTCGTCGCCCTACCGACCGCAGTCGCAAGGGGCGATCGAAAGATTTCATTCCACCTTAAAGACCGTGCTGAGAGTGTTCTGCGCAGAACAGGGGGCTGAGTGGGATGAGGCTGTATACCCCGCGTTGTTTGCCATACGTAACGCGGTGGTAGAATCGTTAGGATTCTCACCTTTCCAGCTGGTGTATGGACACGAGGTGCGAAGTCCTCTGTCCATGCTGAAGGAACAATGGACACCGGGAGTGACCGTGGGAACAGTGAATGAATATGTCCAGAAGTTCAAAGAGCGTCTCACTCTAGCGAAGGAACTAGCTGGGAAACATCTGAAGGAGGCACAGCGTAAGATGTCGGAGTGGTACGACAAGAGAGCTACGCAGAGGGAGTTCCAGGTCGGGTCCCAGGTGATGGTTTTGCTGCCGGGTAAAGGTAGGGTGACCGAGTCGCGGTTCGAGGGACCATACCAGGTACTGCGGCGGTTGGGTCCTGTGTCGTATGAAATTGGGAAGCCGGATAGACCCCGTAAGAAACAGGTGTGTCACGTAGACCGCCTGAAACCTTTCTTCCCTGTGGAAGGAGGAGCCGCCAGGCAGGACGGAACGGTGACCCGAGAACCCCAGCAGAAGACGGTTCTGTGTGTGCAGGTGGACCAAGAACTTCCGGAGGAGGAAGGAAAGTGGTCCAGAGCGGATGGCACCCGTCTCACCAACACTGAGAGTCTGGCGAAGATCGAGGACAAGCTACTACATCTGGAAGGGCAACAGAGCGCGGACCTGACGAACCTACTGAGGGAGAATGCCTCCCTCTTTACCGACGTGCCCCGACGACACAAGAGTGTAACGCACGAAGTAGAGGTGAGGGACGCCAGGCCCGTCAAGCAGAGCGCATATAGGGTGAGCCCGGAGAAGCGAGAGCTGATGAGAAAGGAGGTGGAGTATCTCCTTGAGAACGACCTTGCGGAGCCCAGTAAAAGTGAGTGGAGTTCCCCATGCTTGTTGGTGAGGAAAAGCGACGGTACCTACCGCTTTTGTACAGATTACAGGAGGGTGAACTCCATCACAGTGGCAGATTCTCACCCCATGCCAAGAGTGAGCGATTGCATTGACCAGGTGGGCAGTGCGAGGTACGTATCCAAGGTCGATCTGCTCAAGGGGTACTACCAGATCTCTTTGACTCCTGAGGCCAGGAAGATATCAGCTTTCGCAACTCCTGACGGGCTGTACCAGTACAAGGTGTTACCCTTTGGAATGAAAAACAGCGGCAGCTGTTTCCAGCGCATGATGAATGAGTTGTTAAGGGGTGCCGCAGGCTGCACAGTATACATCGATGACATCGTCGTGTACGCCGACGATTGGAAGACGCATCTGGAGAGACTTAGGGAATTGTTCAGAAGGCTAGAGGAGGCTAACTTGACTGTAAATTTGGCCAAGAGTGAGTTTGGGAAGGCTCACTTAGAGTACCTTGGGTTTGTCATCGGCCAAGGTGAAGTCACCCCTGTTGATCACAAAGTATCAGCCATTAAGGAATACCCCGTGCCCAGAACGCGTAAAGAGTTGCTAAGGTATCTCGGGATGATAGGGTACTATCGTGGGTTCTGCAGGAATTTTTCCACGGTAGCTCATCCCCTGACCAAGCTACTCTCCAAGAATGTACGATGGAGATGGGGAGAGGCCTGCCAAGAGTCTTTTGAAAAGACCAAGAAATTGTTGACGGAGGCCCCGGTATTAATATCCCCAGATTTCTCAGCCGGATTCATCCTGTACGTAGACGCCAGCGACGTTGGGATAGGGGCCATGTTGGCTCAAGAAAGGAGTGAGGTACATAGGCCAGTAGCGTTCTACTCGAAGAAGTTTGTAAAATACCAGCGGGCCTATAGTACCGTTGAGAAAGAGGCATTGGCGCTAGTTATGGCCCTGAAGCACTTTGATGTGTACGTGGGAGGAGGGGCGAGACCTGTTCTGGTGTTCACAGATCACAACCCTCTCACCTTTTTGTACAAAATGAAGAACTCCAACCAACGTCTGACGAGGTGGGCGTTGTTACTGCAAGAGTACCGGCTGGACATCAAGCACATCAAGGGGAAGGACAACGTGGTAGCAGATGCCCTGTCCCGTATACACTAACCAGACATGACTCTAATTTTAAAGGGAGGGGTATGTGACGGTGTTCCCCCCCTTATATTTCTCCCACGCCTGCAGTAAGAGTCATGTCCACTTTACCCAAGCGTTCTCTAGGTCGCAGGCATCAATTTGATATATGTGGGAGAGTGGAGTGTTCTCGGAGTGCCGAGAAATTTATAAAACAATGATATTTTGGCCTGTGGTTTAGGCCCTTTAGGAAGCCAAGATGGCGCTGGCTCTCCTGTTTCCCCGCCAAAACTGTGTGACGTCAGTGACACCGGATTGGTCACCGACAGCAATGTGGCACAGGGAGCCAATGAAAACCTCCCGTGGCAAATGTGACGTCACGAAGGAAGGGGGGTCCGGTCAGCGCGCCACGTTGGCGCCATCAGTCAGACACGACACGTCAAGGAGGTTGGACGTGCGAAGATTGGTCCTGTCAGTTTGACAGTTGTTTCCCGCTCCCGTGGATTTTACGCGTCACCTGAAGTCTGCCAGTACTCTGTGAGGTCTTCCTTTGTTCATGTGTGGAACCAGAGAGGGAATGGACGGTTATTGTGCACCAAGTGCTCCAGGACAGGTACTGTGCAAGAAGAAGTGAAGTCTGTGAAGTGACGTATGTGACGTCTGAGGCAGTTCACCCATTCGTGACGGCGTAGTGGCTGAACAGAGCCACTGGGTAGCAGAGGAAGAAGAGGACTATTTGGGAATACGAACGACTGCAGCCGAGAAGTAGGCGGGCAGCCGTAGCTGGGAGAAGTCGACGGCCAGGAGACCGACTCCAACCCTACAAGAAGTCGAGGAGGAGCACGGACCTGCTGGGATAAGGCACGGAGACGACGCGCTTACGGTGGGACATTGATTTGAGTTCCTGGAGGACACGACAACGTGTGTGTGGGGGCGTTCCCGACACAAGGCAGGAGCCAGGACCAGGAGCTACAACTCAACTCTCATTGGAGGATAGGTGGAAGTAGGTGGTTCTAGTTTCCCTCCCAATTCCCCTTTAGTCAGCTATATTATTCAGCTATATTATTTAGCCTGAGGATTTTGTATGTCGTGAGCAAGGCTCACCTATGTCACAGTAAGGCACCAGTGTGCAGAGTAGTACTATCAAGAGCACTCACGATATGTATGTTTATTACTGGTGTGTACAGGCACCCAGAGTAATTGATGAATTTACTGTGTTGAGAATGTCTTTCATGAGACTTTAATTGAAACATATAGTGAGAGAATATATATAATATTATGCCAGTATTTGGAAGTTAGGCTATGTGCCCAGTAACTATTTTATTACCATGTATTGATGTCTGATTTATCTATATTATATATGTCTATGTTCGTGCATTGAATAATCATTCGTGTGTGCAGTGATTAATTGTGTTATCGCCCACGAAAGGAAATACTGAGAACTCCAGTGTTAAATACTTCATAAGATATCACTAAGTGAAGGGCAATGTGTAATACCATTACAGTGAATTATTGTTGCATTTATTATAGAAACGATTGTTTGAGCCCGAGATCAGTGTAGCGAAGTAATACGGGCTATTATCGCAAATATCGAGTGTTAGAACTTCTAGTGATCTTTGAGAACTTAAAGAAACAGCGCGCGTGACGCCAGAGAAACAAGCAATAAACATTCGCACGGGGGAATGCGCCCAGCTGATTTTGACAGTGACGAGAGGGGGAGTGTTGCCGACTTAGCGAGTGTATATTATACGTGGGAACGAACGACTCCCGCCTGGATCAGCTGATTGTTTATTGATATGACCTTGTGATGTTTTTGAATGAGTTTTAAGTAAAATACAAAATACATTTGTGTTTATATCATCCCCTCCATTTATCTTGTGGCTATATAATACCTGAAAGCAGAGAGTGATAGAAGTAAATACCTGCCTGATATCCTGATCTATTGAGTGTGTCCTTAGCCACGGTTACCACAACTCAACAAATCCACTGACGTGTTTACTGGACACCGAAAACACCAGTTGGCGACCTTGTGGTTAATAGTAAAGCCCTATTGGTGGGGGCGGGCATATAACAGTTAAGTGAACGAGTTGTGTTCCCACTCCTCAATCAGAGGCCGGTTGGGATTGACTGGGATACTCTCCTGGCGTACAGTGGCGCCGCGAGGATAGAGTGAAGACCCGCAGGGCTACGGTGAGTGACCTTGAGTATAGCTGTTGCTCACACCCCCAGAGAGAGAGAGGGGAATCCCCAACTTTGGCGACCTTGCCAGGATTAAGTACAGATACGGTTGCTCACCGAGTAGTAGAATAATAAACCCCAACAATATATATATGATAAGATGTTAAAAGAATTAAAAATATATGTAAAGACTAGATGTGGGAAACTGACATTCCTATAAATTATTTGAAAAAGTATGAGAAAATATATGATAAGAAAAGGATAGGTGGGGGTGTTGTGGGATATCTGGGGCTTGACTCATATATTCAATTATTTACTTATTTGATTTAATAAATCGAAGGACCACCCACTTTTGAGAAAAGAGGGAAAACTAATAAAAGTGATCATTAAAATAACACTAGAGAACCAGTGTCTATGGATAATTATTAAAAGGATAATCACTTGAAATAATGAAAGGACTGTATTATTAATTAATTAAAGTCAGAGCCTCAGAGACCTACATTGAGGGGGTATTTCTAGAAATTCATATACATCTAGGAACCAGTGTGGTTCGCCACCAGTTCATTGCTGAGTCAATAATATTATAAATCTAAACTACTATAGATTCAAATATGAGAACTCAAATTGTGAATATTAAAGATTATAATTACTGAGCAACAGTCAGAGCAAACACATTGATTACCAATCATCATTTCTGGTAATAATCTATTCAATGCAAAGATTCTACAAGAATTATATAAGAATTAAATCATATAAAATAAATTTGTACAAAAAGGGTCTTAGCTTTAAGACGATTTCTATAACACCATTTCGTCATTCGTCCTCGTGTTCACAGGATCTCCACAAAGAAAGAACTAGAGGTGAATAACACGAATGAAGAGAAACAACTTGATGACTCCTCGCATACACACTGAAATCAGAGAAAATTAAGTAGCATTTGAATAGGCTACGTTTTATTTTCAATATTCATGAAAACGGAGGAAATTGCCGAACTTGTACTAACGTTGTATATTGGGTATCCTTGCTATATAACGACAGACTACTCACAAATATATAATCTAGGATGATGCATCAAACGAGAAACATATACTTATCATGAGCATATTGAATACTGAGGTTTGCTGGAACCGCGTCAGCCAGTCCCTGACGTTCACTGCTGTGTATGTGTAATTACGGGTCTTGGCTTCAATTGTTGACGCGTTATTAACTGGCCGGGCACTATAGAACACGTGGATGAGTAATTATCAACTGTTGACCGAGTATCAGCGTAATTCTTGCCGATAAATTCCCCAATCACTACCACGTGTCTCGCCACTCTTCATGCCAGGGATCCCTCTCGCACAATAGCGTCACCGCTTCCCTCAACCCGTCTCTCGCATTCGCCACCGAAATTATTAATCACGAATAATTCTTTTCCTCGCATTTATGGATGTAATACGTTAATGAGGACTGGGTTGCAATTATAGGGATTTAAATATTATCATATTCTCGTTTTACGGTGTTAAACGAGAAATGGAGAAGATTTTATTTTCTCCATGACATTCGCACGTAACAGATAAAACTACTGCTTGATAACAATTTTAGTTAATAACTCTCGGTTTGAGATTATTGGGAGTTATATTATCCGTAAGTAATTATTACACAGAATACTGATAATTTTAGAGAACCACATTCAATTCTCTAACCCATTGGTAATAAATGTGTCTAACTGGACATTATCTGACGCAATGTTGTTACTCGATTTCATGAGAATTCTAGCATTAATACGCAGATGCAATGGTTAATTTATGTTGACACTACCGTTAGTAAAATTAGTAACTACTGTAGTTAGTATATAATGATAATGATTAATTATAATACAATAGTAGTTTATTAGTGTTGGAAATTTCCAACAGGTGTGTTAGGTTAGGGGTATGGGTGGTTGGGTTAGGTTAGGGTTTACTGGGATATGTAAGGTATGAATGTTCAACTAACACTTTACAAGGAATAATAGAGATTAAAAGCAGAACAAACAGAGGGACATGGTCATAAGAATGGGCTAAGATAAGGAAAGAAAGATAAATTAGATGGATAGGATTTTTAAGTAATGTTCTGAAAGTAGTATTTATGTAAGAGTTTCTTAAAGTATCTAAATGTTTTGAAAGAGTTGTGCTAGTTTGTCCTAAGAGTGTATATGATCTGTGATAGTACATAGATGTATTTACATGTTTTGATTAAGTTTATACATTTTGTACAAGTATGAGAAACGAGTTAGTTAATGAACCGAGTGAATGTGTGCATATACAAGTCTGTGTTTGTTTGTGTAAGTGAGTGAACTGAGTATTTGCTTAAGTTGGTATAGGTGAGTGAGCTGAGTATTGTGCAAGTTTTGTAAAAGTAAGTTAATTAAAATAATATTTGCTTAAGTTATATAAGTTTACGAGTGTAATTGTAATTGTATGTTTAAATGAGAATGTGACATTTTTTGTAAGTATTTTTGCAATTTATGTAAAAGTGTAAGTGTCATGGGTATTTTATGTATGCATTTGTATAAGTTTGAGAATGTAATATGAAAATTCTGATGACCAGACCACACACTAGAATATGAAGGGACGACGACGTTTCGGTCCGTCCTGGACCATTCTCAAGTCGATTGTGATGAGGAAGTAGAGACAGGCAATAAATAGGCACGAGAGAGAGATGAGGAGCACAGTAAGGTGTAGTAGAGGGGCTAGAAGTAAGGACTGTAGAGGGTCTATTGGCCCATACGAGGCAGTTCCTATTATAACCACCGAATGAGAAGGAGAAAATAGTAAGAAGAGGAAAGCGAGGGAACGTAGGAGAAGATAATGAACAGAAAAAGGGAGAAAAGAGAAAGGAAGGAAAGAGAAAGAAAGATAAATGGAAGGGGTAAGCTTATGTTAAGTCACGTTTGTTAGAAAGATTAGAGCATTTGAGTATATACTGTGAAAGGGAAGAGTCCACAGCAACAAAGCCAGGACTCAAGTTCATGTTGGGTACATTGTGTATTAGAGCCGATTCAACAAGACGGCGTCTGTGTAGAGTAGAGGCAGGAAAGATTATTTTGGAGGAAGACCAATCTATGGGATGATTAGAATCCCTCACATGGCAGAAGAGAGCATTGTTAGTGTCTGCAGACTTAACACTTCTCTTGTGTTCTTTAAGTCTGTCATTCAGTGTACGGCCAGTTTCGCCAAAGTATTGGAGAGGACAAGACGAACAGGAAATAGAGTAGACACCAGGAGCATTAGAAGCAGGAGGAGCAGTGTGAACTAGATTGCTACGAAGTGTGTTAGTTTGTCGAAAGGCGAGTTTAATGTCAAGAGGTACGAAAGGTATTGGTAAAAGTTTTGAGTTCAAATATGAAGGGAAGGCATAGTACAGTGCTACTATTGTTGGAAGCAGGTTTAGGATGAAAGAAATTTCGTTTAGCTTGAGAGTAGGCACAGTTGATGAAATGCAAAGGGTAACCAAGGCGAAAGATTGATTTGTAGATAAAGGCAATTTCAGAATCAAGAAACTGAGGGTCGCTGATGCGTAGAGCGCGGAGGAAGAGAGAGGCAAGGATACTTTTCTTAACAGAAGGAGGATGGTAGGAAAAGAAGTGAATGTACATGTCACTATGCATGGGTTTGCGGTAGACAGAGAAAGAGAACCCGGACACAGAGCTGTGAACGTCGAAGAAAAGGAAGGAGGGAATTAGATTCCCATTCAACTTTGAAATGGATAGAAGGAGCCAGATTGTTAAGAGAGGCGAGGAAAGGCTGGAAAAGACTACGGTCATGAGGCCATAAAGCAAAAATGTCATCAACATAGCGAAGCCAGAGAGAGGGACGAGTATCAATTAGAAGGAAGAAGAACAGTTTCGAAGTATTCCATGTAGAATAAGTTATATTAGGATAGGCTACTACAGGTAAATCAGGTTAGTAAAGTTACATTAAGTATGCTAAGTTATGTAAGTTACATCAGGTAAGTATAGGTAAGTTGGATTAAGTAAGTTACATTAGGATAAGTAAATTGTATTAAGATAGGCTAGTACAGGTATATCAAGTTAGGTTAGGTTATTATGTAAGTTAAGTTAGTTAGTTAGGTTATAGAAGTTACATCAGCTAAGGGAGGAATAGGTAAGTTATATTATAAGATATGTTTTTGGTAAATGTTTGCTTTACTAATATATATGACAGAGAAAACTTGCTGAATTGAAGTTACATAAATAAGAAATGACAGATATGTTACAGAGAACTGAGGTATTTTGCCAATCACTCGCAACCTTCCTCACACGGGCTACAAATAACCTCAATATAGCCTACAAATAACCACTGAAACCCAACTTGCTGTTCTCCCTATTCCACCCTGGCTTTATACAACTCCTAATATATCAACACAACTCGACGACAACATTCCAAAGTCTGGACCAAACTCAGCCATAGCCTCAGTCTTTGTCTCAACAATGAAAAATTGCTACCCAAATATCACAGTGATTTATACAGATGGATCTCGCCTCTTCATGAACACCGTACCCTCGGTCACTAGCGCTGTATGGATACCGGAATACCATCTCAAGTAGGGATGGAGGTTACCAAACCAACTATTTATTTTCACAGCTGAATTATATGCCTTATATCAAGCTTTCCAAATAATCACAACATTACCGGTCGGGATATATACAATCTGTAGTGACTCCAAGAGTGTGATTCAAGCAATTACGTACTCTTCAACAACGTGTAAGGAGAACACACAAAACACAAAAGAAATCCGGTACATACACAAAATAACAATGAAGAACAGAAAAAAGGAACATTAAACAGCATTATGAACAGTGAAAAACAAAAAACATGCACAAACGAAACAAAAAATATAACACAATACAGGGCACAACCCCGATACCCCGACATGGGCATCATAAAAAACAAGTCTAAACAGAACACAGATACGTAGTAACATATAACAGAACACAGATACGTAGTAACATATAACAGAACATAGAAAAACACATAAAATAAAGAACATAAATAACATAAAACACACACTCAACCAAATTCAGAAAACAGAGGCGCAGACCCACCGCAGAGGCGGCGTCTGCAACGCGAGGGCCAACCACCTGCTGCTCCACGGAGGAGGAATCCACAGAAACTCTGGGCCTCGGACACTTCAGGAAGCGAACAGTGCCGGCATCACCCGGTGAAGCCTGCCCCGCCGCCACCATCCAGGTACCACTCACGCCCACCGTCGCCGAGGAAAGCTTGCCACCATCAGGCACCACATCACCTCCGGAATCCTCAGCAAATGCAGGAGAAATAGGATGAGGGGGGGGGGGGCACCATCCGAGGCCAAGCCTCGCGAAGCCTCAACCCGCTTGCCAGGGGGCTCCCTACTGCACGAGCACCCCCTAACCCCCCCCCCCCCTCCACCTCGAAGCATGCTTCCGGGGAGGAGCAGGGGAGCACAATGCCCTCTCATAGAGCACACTAACCAGGAAGAGCAGAAGGTGGACGTGCAACACAGGCATTAGGAACGCCGCCACCATTGAGGATAACCACTGGGGGATCGACGACACCCCCATCCGCAGGAAACACACACCCCTCAACGGGAGTCACCAGCACCACACCCACACCACCACCCCCATCCACCACAGAAGCACCAGGAACCGGATGCACCTCCACCTCCACCGGAAGCTGAAGACGCGAAGCAGGGGTAGCCATGTCCTCCACCGAAGCCGGCACGGGAGACACCTCAGGCCTACGCCTGAGGAACAGCAAGCACATCCGCCGCAGGTACACCACCAGGCAAGCCCCCAGGATGAGGACCCTGCGGGGAGGCAGACCGCACACCCAGGAGGGAAAAATCCTCCTCCCGAGAAACAGAAGCGGCCATCATGTGATGAACATCACAGCAGGCCGCATCCTGGCCTTCCTCCCGGCACCGGAAGCAAGTGCGGGCCTGACCATGATAGAAAACACGGAGATAAACACCACAACATAAAACCCTGGAAGGGATGGGCCCCGTGAGACGCATCTGCAGCGTACGAGTACCCAGACGGAGACCCCGCAGCCGACCGGCACTCAAAACATTGTAACGATGACGCAGTACCGTACCAAACCTCGCAAACACTGAGGCGAGCTCCGCTTCTGGAAAAGTCACAGGCACCCCGTGCACACTCACAAAGGTCAAGGGACCCCACGGATCAGAGACGGCCACCGATAGAGCTGTACCAGGGCTGCACCGATAGAGCTGTACTGTACTGTACCAGCTGAACCATCCGCTCATTCCAACACTCCACAAACTGCACATAACCTGGTGACGTGGCAAACGTCACCGCCACACGAGTGGGGGAAAACTTCTCAAGGCCGAGGAGATCCGGAATCTTCAAGTCGAATGCATCCAAAAGCGCAACCACCACTTGCTCCCAATCCACCGTAGCAGGAAAATCCAATCGGACAGTATTTACACGGCGGATGCGGCCACCACCATAGTGCTAACCGCCGCCCCAGCCAGCAGGCGCTCCACACCAATGGGCAACCACCACTAAGTTTTTTATTTTTTTTATTTTTACATGCAAAGCATGCAATTTAAATACAATAAAAACACAGAAAACATAACAGAACAAAATAAAACAAGAGACCACCGGCCAGAAGGACCGACAGCAGAGTACAACAAAACACAAACAAGATAAACTCATAGAAAAATACAGCATACATCAAGACACAAAACATTATACAATGGCAAACAAGCAAGCACAGTAACAACTCAAAACAAAAAACACTGCATAAAACAAAATAAACATCAAGAGGCAGAACAGGAAACATAACAAGACAATCACAATACACACCAAACAAAACAAAAATATCAAACAATGAAAAACACACACACACTATACCACCCGCCCCGCAACATACAAAGGGCGAGGCCAAAATAAAGAATAATAATAATCAAACAAAACACGCAAACCAGAAAACAAACAGGTACAAACACAACAACATACATGCACTGGCCTGAAGGACCGAGAATAAAACATGTATGTTGTTGTGTTTGTACCTGTTTGTTTTCTGGTTTGCGTGTTTTGCTTGTTTATTTTTATTGTTTATTTTGGCCTCGCCCTTTGTTTGTTACGGGGCGGATGGTGTGGTGTGTGTGTTTTTATTCCTGTATTGTTTCTGTGCTGTACGATTGACCTGGTGTTTTCATATTGTTTTACCTGTTGTATGTGTTTGTTCTTTATGTTTTGTTTGGACTGTATTGTGATTGTCCTGTTGTTTCCTGTTATGCCTCTTGATGTATGTTTTGTTTTATGAAGGTTTTGTTTTGTGATGTTACTGTGCTTGCTTGTTTGCCATTGTCTTATGTTTTGTGCCTTGATGTATGCTGTATATTTCTATGCATTTATCGAGTTTGTGTTTTGTTGTGCTATGCTGTCTGCCCTTCTGGCCGGTGGTCTATTGTTTTATTTTGTTCTGTTCTGTATTCTGTATTGTTTTTATTGTATTTAAATTGCATGCTTTACATGTAAAAATAAAAAAAATAAAAATTCTTCATGAACATTGTTTGATGACACCTCTATCCAGTGGGTCCCAGTGCATTGTGGTATTCTCCATAATGAACTTGTAGATCAACTAACCAAAGCGATGCACAACACACCTCACCTTACCCGTCATCCAGTGCCCCATGTTGCACGTAAAGGAGCCTTCAAAAATACCATCACACAAGATTTTGCAACGAAATGGAAAGCGTCATGATCACCTATGTACTATGGGTCCATTAAAAGGAAATGGGAAGCTTGGTAACATGTCAGATATAAAAGCAGAGAAATTGATGTAACGATGACCAGATTAAGGCTGGGACACACCAAACTGGCAGCACACAGCTCTAAGTACAGAACAGACATTAACGAACTCTGCATCCACTGTCTGGTGCCTGAAACAATCGAACACGATCTCCTTCACTGCTTCCAACATCATAGTGCCAGAGTAAATTTCAAACAAGTATTTATCGCACTTAAAATACCCTTTATCATCGAGTATATATTAGGAGGTGACCACTCGTTACAGGGAAAAATACCAAACAGTCACAGAACTGACTGAATATCTCCCAGTCGACCAACAAATTGGGTCACATCTGACCCGCGCCACATTTATACCTGGCGCCACCAACAGCTAAACACAAAACAACTGCCTCGTCGCAGCACCAAGGATCAGCTGACGCCATAAACACAACACACCGCCCTACGGTGCGGCAAGTCTCCCTCTAACATACACCTCTGTTCTAGTCGCCGCTCCTCTGTCTACAGCACAACGCAACAAGTACGTTTGAAACTCTTATCATCCTCAACATAAACGCGTCTGCCAACATGTGTACTGGTGCAGTGATCGGGTGGACAAACCCTTCATGCAAACTGCACCTAATATAAAAAAGAAGAGAGGTGTTTTGTAAGTGATATAGTAAGTGTTATTATCAAGTTTTGACTGTAAATGTCTTAGTGAACTGATACTACTAAATAAAAAAATAGTTATTTTACTCATTTATACATGACACCTAAGCTTATCTATATACATAAAAATGTAAATGTTCATTTGTGCATAACCGCTAATCTCCGAAAGTTCTTCACCGATGCTTTGAAATTTTCACACGACATTCCATTCGCATCCGGCCAGGTTTTTATATACATACTATATAAATGTCACGTCTGTGACGGTAAAAAAAAAAAACATGCTTTTTCTGGAAGCATGTGAGGGAAATCTTCGAAACCTCTTTACCGATTGCTTTGAAAGTTTGACACAGCATTGCATTCGAATAGTCGCGTGTTTTTATATATCTACAATATACATGCCTCACCTGCGACAGGAAAAAACATGTTTAAAAAAAAAAAACAGTGCAATCTGTTGGATGTAAGATTACACGCTGTAATCTCCAAAATTTTCACTGATTGCTTTGAAATTTTTACACAACGTTGCATTCGAATAGGAGTGTCTTTTTATACCTTCTATATAGATGCCACCCCCGTGACAAGTAAAAACAGCACCATCTGTTGCACATAATAGCAACATGCAGGTTATACTAAACATGTCACGAATTCCATTTCAATGTTTCCGATTGCATTGATAAATTTTATTTTCATAAATTTCGACTTATTTTATTTTTTATTGAATTATTTTGTGTGACATTGTCTTGGAATTAAGCTGTGTTGTTTACCATACCGTTCATTTCATAAGTATAAGTATAGATGCCACACCTGTGACAGGTAAAACCATGCATTTCTAAAAAAACAGCGCCATCTGTTGCATGTAAGAACAACACACATGCTAAACTAAATATGTTACAATTCCATTTCAGTGTTTCTAATTGCAATGATAAATTGAATTTTCATAGGTTTTGATTTATTTTCATTTTGATATAATTATTTTGTGTGAATTGCGTTGGAATTGAGCTGTGTTGTTTACCATACCGTTCATTTTGTGAGTATAGTTTATTTTTTTATTTTTTCATATTTTCATTTCATTTTTTAACTGTTTCTCTTATATTTCAGTGATGGGAACATCAGATCACTTGATGTTCCCAATTTTCTGATGGGAACATCAGACCATTTGGGAAGGCATCAGACGAGGGAGTGGGGAATGGTGGGGATGACGAGGGGACGGGAGTGAGAGATGGCGGGGAGGACGAAGGGACAAGGGACGGGGTAATGGTGGGGAAGGACGAGAGGACAGGGAAGTTTGGGATGGTGGGGACGAGGAGATGGGGAAATGGAGAAGGGTGGGGAGGACAAAGGGACAGGGGAGTGGGGCATGGTGGGAAGGAAGAGGGGATGGTGGAGTGGGGAATGGTGGGGAGGCCGAGGAGACGGGTGAGGAGGACTGGGGGACAGGGAAGGTTGCTGTGGAAGATCACCACATTTGTGGACAGGGGTTACTCTCGCTTTTTTTTTAGAATATCAGGAAAGGTTTGGAGTTCAAGTGACTTGTTGAAGAGCAGTGCAATAGCAGGGGCTAAAGATCTGGAGGCTTTTTTGTAAATTAAAGTTGGTATCTCCTCAAGGGCACTAAATTTGATTTAAAGGGAAAGGATTATCTCATTAACATCAGTGGAGTTTGCAGGCGTTAGGTACAGATTAACAACTACAGACCTATATCAATCCTGCCTAACTTGTCAAAAATATTTGAAAACTAATCTGCAAGCAGCTTTACTCTTATCTAG
This sequence comes from Procambarus clarkii, assembly GCF_040958095.1. Classification (NCBI taxonomy): domain Eukaryota; kingdom Metazoa; phylum Arthropoda; class Malacostraca; order Decapoda; family Cambaridae; genus Procambarus; species Procambarus clarkii. The sequence goes on from NC_091168.1 coordinate 8,299,763, forward strand.
CCAAACACAATATACTTAGCTCTTGTCAACATGGCTTCAGACCCCAAAAAAGCACTAACGATGCACTTATTAGTATGATTAACTTTAAACATGCAGCTCTTGATAAAAATGAGTTCCCTGTTGGGTTATTTGTGGACCTGCGTAAGGCTTTTGACACTGTCAACCACCAAAACCTTCTTCATAAATTACATCATTATGGAGTCAGAGGACACTCCCTACAATACCTCACATCTTACCTCACAGACAGGCTCCAGTATGTTTCTGTGAATAATACAATTTCTCCCACCCTACCCATCAACATTGGTATTCCTCAGGGCAGCATACTTGGCCCTCTCCTCTTTCTCATCTACATTAATGACCTTCCAAATGCCTCCCAACACCTCAAACCAATTCTATTTGCTGACGACACAACCTTCATTTATTCCAGTCCTAACCCCCTTGCTCTAAATGTCACAGTGAATACTGAGCTAAATAAAGTCCATCTTTGGCTAACTGCCAACAAACTCACCCTCAACATTGGCAAAACTTCCTATATTTTGTTTGCCAATAAATCCTCAAATCAAATAAATCTCAGGATAAATAATACCCAAATTTGTAGCAAAATAGAAGGCAAATTCCTTGGCGTTCTCATTGACCACAAACTGAATTTCCAGGGACACATTCTTAATATATCAAAAAAAGTTTAAAAAACTGTTGGCATTCTTTCTAAGATCAGATATTGTGTACCTCGCCCTGCCCTGGTGACTCTCTATTACTCCCTCATCTTTCCTTATCTCAACTATGGTATTTGTACTTGGGGTTCTACTACCCAAAATCATTTACGTCCTCTAATTACTCAACACAAAGCTGCTATTAGGACAATATCCAACTCTGGCCCCAGACATCACTCGGTACCCCTACTCAAATCTCTGAATATGTTAGATATTAAGTCCCTGCACATCCTCTCATGTGTATTATACATATATAAAACGCTGAACTGTAATGCCAATCCTGACCTCAAAAGCTTCATTGAAGGTTGTAACAGAACCCATGAGCACCAAACCAGAAACAAATACCATTTTGATATTCCAAGAGTACGACTTAATCAAACTAGAAATGTTCTACATATCAAGGGACCCAGAATGTGGAATGACCTTCCCAACCATGTTAAAGACTGTACCTCTCTCAACCAGTTTAAGATAAAAACTAAACACTACCTAATTAACTCCCTGTAACCTACCTTACCCCTAAAATGTCAACCCATGTCTGTTATTTTTAAATAATGCTGTTTGTCGACCAAATTGTATTTTTGCTGTTTTTCTGCCATGTTCCCCCCTTTTTCTATTTTTATATTTTCTCAACACATTTTATACTTTAATCTCAATTAGTATTAAGTTTTAGTCTTTAGTGTTTTACCTGCCTGAAACGCTTTGTGTAATAGTGGCTTTAGGCAGTGTATGTACTAGCTCTATCTATAAGCTCATCAATATTTGTATCACCCCTTGTATGTATGGACTTTACCTAAATAAACATTTAAATTTTGAATTTTGAAATGCAATCAATCAGAGCTTTAATATACCAATGTGCTTTAATATACCTACTAATCTCTCTCATCTCATTTTTTTTCTTTTTTACAATGTATCTGTTATCATTTTATTAATTCCTCTAGAATTTGCGTACTTAAAATTATCTGTTAGTTTAAGGACCTGCCCGAAACGCTGCGCGTACTAGTGGCTTTACAAGATTGTAAATTACCATGCTATGTATTCTCACAAACTCAATGTACCTTCTTGTATATAAATAAATAAATAAATAAATAATAAAGACCGTTTCTATGAACAATAACAGTTTATTCAACAAAAGACTAGCACTACTACAAGAACGAGTTTACGTTACTTTACTGTCTACCAGTGGAATGATAGAAATAGCTAATTCAACAGCCTAATAAAACCACGGACTTCTATTCGTAATCGCGGGCTGAATAATGACACGAACTGAATAGAAGTGTGCCCAGTGATGACACAAGCTTGTAACCAATATTCCTCACAGCTCTCTCCACGAGATAAATACTATAGTCACAATCTTGTTAATTCTCGCAGCCCTCCCTGCAAGATACCAAAAGTAACTAGGTCGGTAATCCAACACTGATAACCCCTATCAACATCTACGTTAACACTTATCTCTCAAGTCACTAACAACAAAAGTAAAAGAACACTAAATGAATTCAATAACAACTACGTTGATTGACTGTCTTCACAGCAGTCATCCACAATGCAAATAAACACTTTAACACAATCGTGTCTCAACGACACTCAACTGACAACAATAACTCGAAGGCCCTTAATTACCCCACACTTGACCTGTCAAGCATTCTGTGAGTAATTCCCAATTAATTACGTCACACCGACAGCCTATTAATTCAGACGAGTTAAGTTACACCATCTGTCGCCCTATCAACAGTTGTCTCAACGGTCTATGACAAAATTACATTAATGAGGGTTATATTACTCTATTTCACTATGTTACTCTACACCCTGCATATGCAGGCAACATCAACACTATGAATTCAGTTGGTGGTGGATGCTAATCCCCTTGAATCAGCTACGAGTGCTTAATCCACTGTCCTCAGACAGATACGAATAGTTTAACGAGTTATGCTAGCTTAATTGACTCCGCCCATGACAGGCAGTCAACCCTTTATGTTAATCAATTACTTAATTACTCTGAGCCACTAATTAACCATCTTTGCTGATGATTAATTAGTCTAGCAAATTTCGTTAACACTACTTCTAGTCGCCCGCCCGACAATTCCTCACCACTGTGTGAACTCACCATGCACTGATGCTAATTACACAAATAGCAAAAGGTGATCAAATAGCTGTCCATTTGACAGATAGCACATACGTAGTTACTTTAACTTCAGTACTGACTCAACAACACATCAGTACCCTCGTTAAGCCATAGGTTCCCTAGTGACGTTAATGACTACAAATTCTCATGGAATCCTTCACGAGCTCACCACGTACTACACCAAGGACGTTGTCAACAGATATCACAACACGGTACACCTTTGGATCGAGTCGACTGCTAGCGGCCGTGGAGTGAGGACGTTTACCGACCCTCCGTGGCAGTTGGAGTTGTTTGCTGTTTTGGTCACCAGGTGGTGTGGGCGTCCCTGCCCTACCAGTTTTGTTGCCTGCCTGGCTGCGTTGACGTGGCAATTCTGACATGAGGGCCATCTTCCTCCTGTTCAGCGTATGAACTCCGTGGGCCTGGAGTTCACTTGTAAGGCTGGTTATCCGACCATCGAGATGGTGATGTGTGACATGCTTCGTGTCCCGGTGGAAGCTGTTTACGGTGTGGAGCTAGTTACGGCCCATCGGGTTGTTATTAAGTTCGTGGGGGAGGACGAGTACCGGGACTTCCTCCGTCGGTACGGGGGGCGTACGTTGCCGTTGCCAGACGATGCCGGCTCTGTGGCGATTTCAGACCGCAGTGGTGCCCTGACTTATGTCAGTATCCATGGTGCGCCCCTGGAGTTCCCTGCTGACCTCCTTCGGCGTTACTTCGGGGGGTTTGGTATGGTTGTCAGCGTGCGGGTGAACACGCTCTCCTCGGGGCGGTATGCTGGGAGGCATACAAACATTCGCACGTTGTGGATGCGCCTGCGGTCGGATATGCCTTTTTCTGTCCGGCTTATGGGATACTACGTCCGGGTGTATTATGCCCGGCAGCCTCGTACCTGTTTCCGGTGTGGCCTGTTGGGGCATCAGGCTGCCGGGTGCTCTGAGGCCCCAGCTGCTCCTGTCAACTTGTTCCGCGACGAGGATTTCCCGCCGCTCCCTCTGGAGGCAGTCTCCGGTGATGTTGATGAGGTGGTGCGCGTCCCGTTTGGTGTTGCAGCTTCCCCGGCGGCGCCTGCCGTTCCTCCGGTTGTTGCCGTCCCTCCTCCGGTTCTTGAGGTATCGTCGGTTGGTCTGCCTGATCCTGTGCTGTCCCAGCTGCTCCCGTGGGCCTTCCTGGAGCCCCCTGTGTGACGTCGCTGTCTTCTCCCTCGTCTTCTGATGCTGCGCCTGGCCCTGTGTCCGTGACTCGGGTCCCGGATGTGCTTGGTGCTGGGGTGACTGCAGAGCCTCCTGCTGTGTGTGGCCCGGTTCCCCCTGTGATAGAGGCTGCTGCCGTTCTGTGTCGGGCGTCGGTTCCTTCGGCTCGTGGTACCCGTGTTTCTGGGTCACTTACCGGCTCTGACGATATCCGGCCGGTGCCCAAACGTTCCCGGCGTTCGTCTTCTGCCTGGGCCGACGTTGGTGACTTCAGTGCCTGCGGGTCTTCGGGTATTGACAGTGTGGATACGGATGCGTCGATGTCTCCGCGGTTCGTGGTGGCGGAGGTCCATGTGCCTGCTGGTGCTGGTGCCTGTGTCTCGGACGTGCCTTCGGTTCTTTCTCCGCCGGAGGACTCTCCACAGTGGGGGGTGGTGGCTTCCGCTGCCAGGGATGGTGTGGACTCTGGTGCTGGGCGTGGCCTGGTGGTGACGTTAAGGAAGGATGCGCGCCGTCCGGGTTCCCTGCTGTCGTCTGGTGGTGTGCCCGGGGCCACGGGTGCCCCTGTGGTGCGAGTGCGCGTTGCGGCCCTGGGGGATGTGTTGCCGGCGTCTGTGATGCCGTCGGGTCACTGGTCGGAGATTGCTGAGTTACTGCTGTCTGACGGATCGGCGTACTTTCATGGTGGGCTAGTTCCCTTCCTGTGGGGGCGAGTAGCAACTTCTCGCCTCATGAGTACTACCATCTGGGTCCCCAGTTTGCAGGTGTTTGTTGCCCCGGTTCCGGATGTTATGGCGTCCCCGGTGGATGGACGGGACCCTTTGCAATGGGTGTTCTTGGAGGCGTTTAATGTACGGTTCCCGCGGGTCAGGTTCCCGGGCAAGTATGTGCTCTGATTTCCTGTGTATTTGCTCTATGACATGCTGTGTGCCCTTCTGGCTGTTTGTTTGCCCTGTTCTATTATGTGCTTCTGCCTCTCCCTTTGTGCGTTGCTTTGCCGTGTGGCGTATTAGTTTCTAGTGCTTGGCGTCACTCGTTTCGCGTTTTGGCCTGGCATTTCGCCTTTCCTGGCTTTGCGATTCACCCTTCCCGGGTACGCCAGGGCGCATCCGATCCCACGATCGTCGTCGCCCCTAACTCAATAACAACAACAACACCTTTGGATCCCACTGCAATTGAAAGTCACACTTTCACAGTAAATTACCTCAACAATAATTCACGGCCCCAACCACACAACTGTATAAAACAACCACAGGCCAAGATATATTTATATCAGTTAACCACCAGGGAAATCTCCCGTTACACACTTCAATGCCAGAATTGGTTACTCTGAAAAAATAACACACATGGCACATAGGGACATAGAGCATGAATGAATAAAACACACTTTCCTTCACCCTTGGATATAGTAATATTACATCACAACTCCACACAATGTGTATCCCGTGTAGTCGTACACACGACCTCTCTCTCAGTTGGGCCATCTCCTCAACTTGATTGACGTTAATCCACGTGTAACTCTTGCTTCTACAATTACAATCACCTCACAGGTGGTAATGGATAATACCAAGATGGACCACTGGCTTCGATGTCAGCTTCTGAGTCTGATACACCAGTACAGATTTCAGGTACTTACTCTCTTTCTCCAGACCGGTCTCATTTACACCACACTTCCATTCATCCCTCCACCCCACTGAAGCAGCAGTAGACTGAAGCTGAAGCAGGCTGAAGTGTGTTGACCAGACCACACACTAGAAGTTGAAGGGACGACGACGTTTCGGTCCGTCCTGGACCATTCTCAAGTCGATTGTATGTGAAGGCTGAAGTGGAAGCACTCCCACGCCCTTTACTTGGGGTGTCAAGACACAGGATGGTCAAAGGTACTTCAGTAGATGGTAGAGTGGTAGGAGTAGCTGCCTCTACCTCGTAGACTCTGGAGAGGGCGTCTGCTATGATGTTACCCAAGCCCTTGATGAAGAATATCTCCAGGTTAAAATTCTGCAGGTACAGAGCCCAGCGTAGAAGACGTTGATTGCTGAATTGGGTCTGTTGCAGGAACCGTAGGGGATTGTGGTCTGAGTAGATGGTAATAGACCGATTACCCTGTAGGTAAGGTTCGAAGTGTTGTAGGCTCAGGACGATGGAAAGGAGTTCCTTTTCTATGGTGCTATAGTTCTTCTGATGGGGCTTTAACTTGTAGCTGTAGTAGCTGACAGGAAGAACCTCTTCGCCACGTTGTTGCATCAGGACGCCCCCGATGCCGGTGCCACTTGCGTCGACATTGATGATGAAGGGCTTCGTAATATCTGGAGAGGCGAGAATGGGATCAGAACATAGCAGAGGTTTTAGTTGTTCAAAGGCAACGGTCTGTTGAATGGTCCAATGATACCGTTGCTTGGGTCTGGTCAGATTAATCAATGGTGTCGCTACCGCACTAAAAATTTTCACAAACCTACGATAGTAAGATGCAAGGACAAGGAAGCGCAGGAGCTGCTTCCTGGTTGTAGGTTGTGGGTAATGCTGAATGGCTTAAGTGTGAATGGTTAAAGGAGCTATGCTGCCACTCCTTATCACATGACCAAGATAACGCACTTTACCTTTAGCAAAGGTGGACTTACCCAGGTTGATGGTGAGGCCGGCTGTCAAGAGCTTGGCGAACAATCGTTGCAGCTGGAGTAGATGTTCGCTCCAGGTGTTAGTTGCCACAACGATGTCATCCAAGTAGGCGTAGGTGTGATCTAGGCCATGGATGACGTGGTTGACAGCTCGCTGGAAGGTGGCCGGGGCATTACACAGTCCAAAAGGAAGGCGTTCATATCTGTACAGGCCAAAAGGAGTGGTGAAGGCAGATATTTCCTTGGCTCGCTCTGTCAGGCTGATCTGATAGTAGCCCTTTAACAAATCAATTTGGGACAGATAATTAGCATTACCTACTGCGTCAAGGATATCATCTATACGAGGTAAAGGGTAAGCATCCTTGACGGTCACAAGGTTCAGTTTCCTATAGTCGGTACATAGTCGTACTTTACCGTGCGGTTTCGGCACCAAGATGCAGGGTGAGGCCCAAGGAGACTCACGAGGGGTGGCCAGCCCATGATGCAGAAGGTACTGTACTTCAGCACGCATGACTTCCTTTTTGTACGGGCTGATACGGTAGAAGGGTTGACGAATCGGCCGGGGTACCAGGAAGTAGCTGGATGTCGTGCTGAACCACATTACACTCCTGGGGATCGTCACTGAACAACTTCTGATGTTCTTGAAGAACTTTGATGAAAGGAGCACTGTTACAGTCCTGTAAATATTTAGGAAGATCAGTAAGGATTTCCGAGTTGGAAGGCACTGACTCAGAGTTAGTGCTTTCGGGAGGAGAAGCAGGGAAGGTCTCACTGTGGAGGTATGGATCTTTAAAGGTGGAGAGAGATACTAGCACAGTGGGCGGAATACCTTAATGCTCCTTCAAAAGATTGACGTGGCACAACTGGGTCCTCCGCCGCCTATCTGGTGTCTCAAGAACGTAGCTGTGGTTGTTTCTGCACTCCTTGATGCGGTATGGTCCTGAAAACTTATTTTGCAATGGAGAACCAGGGATCGGAAAATATGCTAAAACGAAGTCTCCTGCTTTAAATTTCCTGATTTTACTGCGTTTGTCAAAATGAGTCTTCATTCTATCTTGAGCTTTTATAAATTATTATTGACAAATTTATGTACTCTCTCTAGAATATGCCTTAAGTTTTGAAGAAACTGGGGCACATACTGGGGGTCACCGAAGGTGACATTACGTAGAGAGTCTTTAAAAGCTTTAAGAGGAGTACGGCATTTACGTCCGTAGAGCATCTCATAAGGAGATACTCCTAGAGACTCATTTGGGAGACTTCTGAAAATGCACATGATGATGTCAAGTTGTTTATCCCAGTCTTTCATTGTTTCATTGCAAAATTTCTTAAGGAGTGATTTTATAGTTTGGTGACTACGTTCAAGAGAACCCTGTGAAGCAGGATGATAGGGGCTGGACAATATCTGAGTAATGTTGAATTCTTCCAGTGTCTTCTTGAAGAGATCACTGGTGAAGTTGGTGCCACAGTCACTTTGAATCTCCCGAGAAAATCCATATTGTATAAAGACCTTCAATAGTTGTTTCACCACAGTAGCAGCCGTAATGTTCTTTACAGGAACTGCTATGGGGAATCTGGTGGTTGGACACAGGATGGTTAGTATATAAGCGTTGCCAGAACTGGTCCGGGGTAAAGGACCAACACAGTCTATGATGAGTCTGTGGAAAGGTTCCGAAGGCACCGGGATAGAAATCAAAGGAGCCTTGGGAATCGGGATGTTAGGTTTCCTGCCATCTGACATGTATGACACTCTTGTACATAAGTTTTCACATCTTTAATCATACCTGGCCAGTAGTAGTCTTGTCTGATTTCGTGATAGGTTTTATTAAAACCGTAGTGAGAAAGCGCTCCATGGGCCAGGTGTAGAATATCGGGTCGTAGGCTGGTGGGAACTAATAGTTGGTCGACATTAGCCCAATCGTCATCCTCCGTTAGTTTACTGGGTCGGTACCTCCGGTAGAGCAATTCGTTCTCTATGAAGAACCCAGGAATACTGTCAGGTTGAGTCTCAGCCTGGAAGAATAATGGTGTTAATGAAGGATCTTCCCTCTGTAACTTACGGAACTCCAACATAGTAAGATTCGGTGGTAGATTCTGATGGTCTTGAGGGACAGCTGTTGCAGTAGAGTCAGCTGGTTGCGGGCGTGCAGCTTGCACAAGGGTTGTCACCAAAACCGGAGGAGATACTTCATCACTTTCTTGGACCTCTGCTGGAATATACTTCAAGATGGGGTTTTCCACTACAGAGTCACATACCTGGGGTTTGTCCATGATGATCAAGTTGGAAGGTTGCAGATCTTCGGCCAAGTTGTTGCCCAGGAGAAGTTGTACCCCTGTCATGGAAAAAGGCTTTTCCTGGATGGCGACTTGGACTTCACCTTGTACGAAAGGACAATCCAGGTGGACTCTGGCGAGTGGATACGGAGTGGTAGCAGTGAGGTCAGTGATAAGGACCGTCTCCCCGGTGTAGTTGAGGTTAGGCACAGCCGATTTCAAAATGATAGACTGAAGAGCAGCTGTGTCCCTCAAGATCTTCACTTTGAAACGTCCCTCCGAATCTGTACTGTTGGCAGAGATAGTTCCAGGGTACAGGTGTTTTCTGAAGAGAGAAAGATCATTAACAGGAACACCAACATTCATCACAGGCTTACCGGACTTAGGAGGAGTCGGTTTGGGTTTAGGAGTTTCACTGTAGCCTTTGTATTGGGCTTTTCCACATTTATCTATGGTATGTCCATAGAGCTTGCAATACTTACAATATAATTGAGAGGTTGCTTGATTGGTATTCACTTTGTCATAATCAGACCAAGATTTCTTACTGGAAGATGTGTCAGTTGTCAACCTGTGTATAAGGCTGTGGGTGTCAGCCGACTTCGCACATCTGATATAGTCTGTTTCCTCCTTATCCACTCAGTGAAGACGGATAGGAGCAGGAATACGTCGAAAGAATTCTTCGACTAGAATAAGGTTGACAAGGTCTAAAAATGTAGAAACATGTGCTGCTTCCCGCCATTTCATGAAATATCTTTTCTAAGTATTGGCAAATTCTAAATAGGTGGTGGCACTTGCCTTTATATACTCACGGAATTTTCGTCTGTAGTTTTCGGTGGAGAGAAGGTAGGCGTCTAAAACGGCTTGCTTTAGAGTCTGGTAGTCATTCTCAGACGCTAAGGTACTGAGAGTAACCGCAGCTCTCCCTGTGAGATGCACTCTGAGAAGTATAGACCACTGATCTTCAGGCCAGCTAAGTTTTTTAGCTAGGGTCTCAAAAGTAGTAAAAAACACATCTATCTCTGTCTCAACGAATGGTGGCATTAACTTACTTGCCTGGGAGTTGCTAAAGCTTGCTGGAGGACTGACTGTTTGTTGGCGCCGAGTATAGTGTGAAGTTTCCAAGTCGAGTTCTCTTCTACGGTATTCTAGAGCACTATCGGCTTGCTTCTTATCGTGTTCACGTTGTATCTCCAGATTACGTTCTTTTACGTCAAGTTGTTCCCTCTCACGCTCGCGTTGTAGGGCAGCTCGGCGTTCCTGTTCTTCTTTCTTTAGGGCAGCCTCTTCCTTCTTTAGGGCAGCCTCTCGTTCCTGTTCTTCTTTATGCCTGGCAGCCTCGCATTCCTTTAGGGCAGCCTCTTCTTTCTTTATCTGGAGAGCTTCTTTCTGTTCACGTTCTATTTTAGCGAGTTCTAACTTTAACTTCACAGCTGCCAGAGCATGCCGATCTGCAATAGAATAGTTTTCGTGAGAATCAGAGTCTATAATTCCACTATCTAAGAGGTGGTCCAGGATAAGGTTGTGCAATTCACTTTTGGTGGCTCCATGTTGAACATCTTGGCGATACTCAAGTGCTAGAGTGTATAATTCTGTCTTCTTGGCACGAATTAAGTTCCCTACTTCACTTGCTGGATCACTACGAAATGCTGAGAGACGAAACATTTTAAGATAGCAAACAAATGTACAGAGAATATACCTGTGATATTATAAATGTCAGTAACAGGATGACGTGGCAACTGGTGACTATCCCATCTGGTCACCACTTGGTCCGGGAGACATCTCCCGTCACGCAGGGTGCAGTCGCGCCTCCACAGATCTCCAGTATCAGCTCTTGATACTGGTAATGGCTCAAGAGGGCCACCACTTGCAGGCTATTCATGCCCGTGCCACCTCTTGGGTGGCTTAATCTTCATCAATCATGGTGACTATCCTGTGGAAATTCAATCGTTAATGTGAAAACAATTAACGTTAATAATAGATGTTAAGTGATTAAATAATCAAAATCGCAGGAAATCTTGTACCCGGTACTCAATGTAAGAGAATAAGGGCAAGAAAATCCTACTAAAATAAATGAAACTGATAGTTTCAAAAACAAATGAAACTTTAAATGTTTCAAAAGTGAAATGGTAGTCCAAGAATGTAGGTATACCTTGCCGAGTCTCTATAGGACAGAAGCAAGGGGTTTCCTACTTAACTAGATGATACTTACAGAATTAGCGTTCTTTGTGCTCTGAAAAAGAAAGCCAATTCCCTACCCGAGTAAATATCATCATCTCTGACCGACGTGTAGGGGTGCGAGTGTCAACTGGTGACGAGAACTGCTGCCGAGGTCCCAACTCAACAGCGTAGTCCGTGCTAGAGGAACTATGGCCCACTTTATCCTCCTTTGGTTGGATTGCAGAAGATTGGGTACGTGGCCCAAAGACAAACCAAAGTACCAGGGTACCAAAGTGATGATCTGCCGTAATTGAGAAATATTCTAGGGACGAAAAGGGTGGAATACACGAGTAATAACACTGAGGGATGAACAACCAATTAAGAGAGTGACTGTGGCCACCAGTCACCACGTAATCCACAGTTATCCAACACTCATAATATGTTACACTCGGAATGTACAAAATACACAGGACCATAAAAATATTAAAAGTTATGAAATTATTGAAAAGCAACTGTATCAAAGCCAAGTACACTTACCACAAGTTGAAATGTTCTAGTATCAGTACCTGAGTGAGGCTCCTAGGACAGGCCCCCATTAATGTGATTGGAAAATGTAGGTGTAAGGCAGTCCTCCCAATGGCTGGTGTAAATGCCAATTACATTAGTAAAAAAAAAAAAGAGAAAAAAAGTTGACTGCTTGGCTGTTGTCTCCTGTGGTCAAGTAAAAAGGGAAAAACACGCAAAACAAATCATATAAACAATGAAACATTAATTTACTTCAAACAAATATAAACAAAGATAATCCCTTGGCTATGTACAGTGCGAATTAAACATAAATACAAAGACAAAACACAATACAAAATAAAATAATGGTTACGTTACTCTACAATGAACAAGACAAAAAATGAATTAAAGGTGCTGAGAATATTGGCTGACTGAAAACCTCCACTAATACACAAAGTGTATGCTAGATGGAAGTATCAGCGTTGAGAGCACAGAATATTCTAAAGCCAACTGCTCGTGCACGCTTAGTCATAGACTATGCAGATGGTGCTGAAGTCGAGTGGAGTCGCTGATTCACCAATGGGAAGCGTGCTGGCTGGAAGTGGTAGTTTGGTGATCGACGAGTGTGGTGCGCCGACAGCGAAGTGAGGGGGTTTGGAGAGCGAGTGTAGGGTACGTATACCCCCTGTAGAAACGTATTCTATTATATATATACTACTCTTGAATGTAGTATCTTGATGTTGTAGACGTACCGAAGTAACATGATGTGGGAAAGAGCAGGCCAAATCTCTCTTGAAAGAGATTACCGTCACAATATATATATATATATATATATATATATATATATATATATATATATATATATTATTATATATGACCGTAAAAGTAAGATTAATAATTCTAACACGAATTTTCTCTATCTTTCTTACGTTTCTTTTCACTGTTGATGGTAATTCAAAAATCAATTCTCCAAAATTCATTTTTATTTCTAGTCTGATGCGACACTTGAGCGCGTTTCGTAAAACTTATTACATTTTCACCTCACCCAAATGTAGATATCCACTGGGAAGCAGTGAAAGAAGACACTAATCGGGAATCCGAACGACTGCAGCCGAGACGTAGGCAGGCAGCCGTAGTTGGGAGGAGAAGTTGACGGCCGGGAGACCGACTCCAACCCTACAAGACGTGGAGGAGGGGCACGGACCCGCGGAGGACAGAACATGGAGACGACACGTTTATGGTGGGACGTTGATTGAGTTCCTGGAGGACACGACAGGGTGTGTAATTTCAAATATTGTGTGTTTGAACATTTAGTGATCCTTGAGAATTTAAAGAAACAGGCGCCTCATGCCAGGCAAACAAATAAACGAACATTTGCGCGGTGGGAGTCGCCCAGCTGATTTTGACATTGACATGAGGGGGAGCATTGCCGGCTTGGCGAGTTCGTGATTATTTGTGAGAACGAGCGACTTCCGCGTGAAATGGCTGTTTGCTTATTGATATAATCTTGTGATGTCTTGAGTTTTAAGTAAAATACAAAGTACATTGGTGTTTATATCATCCCCTCCATATTTCTTGTGGCTATATAATACATGAAAGGAAATAGAGTGATAGAAATAAATACCTGCCTGATATCAGATCTATTGAGTGTGTTCTTGCCACTGCTACCACAATTCAACAAAACCACTGATGTGTTACTGGACACAGGAAACACCAGTTGGCGACCTTGTGGTTAGTAGTAGAGCCCATGCCGGGGCGGGCACACAGCAGTTAAGAGAACAAGCTGTGTTCCCACTCTTTCTCGATCAGAGGCTGGTTGGGATTGACTGGGATACCCTCCTGGCGTACAGTGGCGCCGCGAGGATAGAGTGAAGACCCGCAGGGCTACGGTGAGTGTCCTTGGGTATACTGTTACTCGCCCCTCTTATGGTGGTAAACCCTGACAATATATATATATATATATATATATATATATATATATATATACATATATATATATATATATATATATATATATATATATATATATATATATATTTATATATATATATATATATATATATATATAAATATATATATATATATATATATATATATATATATATATATATATATATATATATATATATATAAATTGAAACAGGAATTTCCTTAAGTACTTTCGTATATTAATACATCTTCAGAAGGAGTGGTTTTACAGGACTAGTACTGGACATAAATAGGCAGGAGAGAATGGTGGAGTGAGGTGAGGTACAATAAGTGGACACAAATATGAGCCGCACAAAAACTGCAGAGGGTTTATTGGCCCATCCGATGCAGCTCCATACATAACACACACAGGCCCACACATAGATAATCATAGCATAAGATAGTAAATATTTACAATGAATTAGTGAGACAAATGTGTTCCAATGATCCTACTCAAATCGCCCTTTAATTGATCTATTAAAAATAGATCTAAGTTATATAAACCACTGCTAATGTTCAAATTACTTTCTTTTGGGATCTGTATCAAGGCAGTTTCAATTATGTTTCTGTAATAGGTGCTTTTACAATTCGTTATTGAAGAAGCCATCTCCCAATCAATTTGGTGAGCATCTTCTGACAGATGAACAAACAAAGCATTAGACAATTGGCCATGTCTTACAATTTCCCAACATAAATACTCTGTAACAAACAAACTAACAAACAGGGAGAACTCCAAGAACTTTGGCTTGGACGTATGAATCCATGTTGCAGTAGAAAATCCACCTCCTGTTGTATAATTGTTCTTTTTCTGGAGTCACTCGATAAGGATGCAGTCTAATAGGGGTGTCGTCTAGCAGTTGGATGTCATGGGTGATGAGAGAAGTTTGAGTATTTACCTCCCCAAACAGGCTGGAATACGTTTCCAGCAGGACCTGGAACTCATCACGCTGCTCCTCCTGCAAATTACATAGCAACTCTCCTCCGGAACTGGAACTGAAACAAGGAAGATTAACATCTTTTCCCACATTATAAGCTTCCTCAGGTGGGAACTCCTCCTGACCAAAACAAGCCACAATACCTGGCCCACAATAAGCCTTCAACCGGTTTAAGTGCACAATCATAGACTGTCTCGAAAGTAAGTAATTATCAAAAGAAGACACCAAACCGGGAAGGCTATGGAGCACCATCAAATGTGCGGGATAATCAGAGGGCACTAACCAAGGATGCCAATACGAGAACAGAAACACATAAGGCGAACGAAATCGAAAGAATCACAGTCACCAAGAATACTATGAAGAGACAAGCGACCGCGTGGGACGGTCGGAAAACAAGACATACGCTCGTCCCGGAAGTTAGGACATTCAACAAGGATATGCATGACCGTAAGAGGGACAATACAATGAGGACAATAAGGAGCAGGGCGGCGCTCCATCAAGTGACCATGAGTTAAACGAGTATGGCCAATACGCAACCTCGCCAGAGCCGTTTCCCATCGCCAGTTGCGGTGGTAGGAGGACGGCCACGAGGAAACACAATTTTTAAGAGTACACAGTTTGTTACCAGTAACAGACGACCAACAAGCCTGCCAACGGGTAAGGATGGAGGAATGGATAACCGGGTAAAAGTCTGAATAAGGAATACCTTTACGAGAGATGGGACAAGAGCGGACAGCTTCCCTGGCGGCAGCATCCGCACGCACGTAAAGAGACACCAATATGGCTGGGAACCCAACAAAACTCCACCGACTTAAATTTACTGTGAACAAGAAACAGTCAATGCTGGATCTCGACAACCACTTGATGAACCGGATTAAAGGACCCAAGATCCATGAGGGCACTACGAGAATCAACAACAACTACAAAGGAAGATTGACAACGAGAAAGTAGGAGACGAAGAGCATAGAGAATAGCATAAAGCTCCGCTGTGAAGATGCTAGTCTCCGGAGGTAAGCGACACATATAAGTGCAATCAGGAAAAACAACAGAGTAGCCAACACCGTCTGCAGACTTAGACCCATCGGTGAAGACGGAAACGGAGCGGGAGTGAGAAGAAAAGTGCTCAAGGAAAGGCGTTTTAGAACCGTAGGAGGAGTAAAAGCTTTAGTGATGCAGGTTAAGGATGTACAAAACTGCGAAAGGGGGACTCTCCACGGGGGCAAAGAAGGAACAACACGAGGAGAAATATTAGAAATACGAACAGAAAGAGAATCCTGTAAACGAGATAACCGGACAGAAAGAGAGAGGTGGTGAAGAGGAACAGGAACCGCAGGAGGGGTAAATGTTAAAGCACGACAGAGGCGAGAGGAAGGATGTTGCAAGGACCACACAAGATAGCGAAGACAGTAGTGATCACAGCGGTCCTGGAGAGATAGGAAACCAGTCTCAACATACAAGCTGAGGATAGGAGTCGAACGAAAGACACCAGAACTGAGGTGCAACCCAGTATGGTGCAAAGCATCAAGACGGTGAAGAGTAGAAGAAGAAGCAGACGAGTAAGCAGGGCAACCATAATCGAGCTTAGACAGGACGAGAGAGGAATATATGTCACGTCTCCCTTTCGATAAGAATGGGGTAAGCAGGTCCAACCACTGTGGGTTGCAGATCTTACTCCCTAACCCTTCAGAAGGCTTCAAGCCCTGTGTCACAACGAGAGCATTGGGTCTTTTTCCGGGTGTAGTTGCCAACAACGGCTAGTAATGTGGTTTGCACGTTTACAGTGACCACAGACTCGTCGGGGAGAAGAGACATTATTAACAGGATTGCCCTTTGGTTCACCCTTAGGTGCCGTGGGGCTAGACAATTTAACAGAGGTTAGTTATGTCTGAAACAGAAGGTGCATTAGTTATAGGGTTAGAATGGGCAGGTCTGGATTGGTTGTGGGTATAAGTTTTGTTACTATGTGGTCTATAATTATTTTTATTGGGCCTTTTGCCCGCCAACTGGTAGTTCTCTGTCATCTTGGCCAAATCCATAATATTAGAATCTACCTCTGTCCTTCCTCTAATGTACCGTGCTACAGGCTTTGGCAAATTATCTATAAAATTCTTCGCTAAAACTAAGTTCTTGAGTGCCTCGTATGTTTCGGGTTTAGCCGAGTGAATCCATTTTTCAAATAATCTTATTTGGTCATTTGCAAATTCAGTGAGAGGTTGGTTGTGAGTTGGCCTATGGTTGCGATAAGCTTGGTGATGAACTTCAGGCATAATTTCATATGCCCTTAAAATCCGTTCCCTGACTTTACTATAATCAAAACACTCGCAGGCAGGCATGTTTATAAAAAATATCTTGGGCTTTACCTCTAAACTGCCCCTGTAAGATTTTCACCCACTCTTCCTTTGGCCAGTTCATGGACATGGCCAGTCTCTGAAAATGGTTGAAAAACCTTTCAGGGTCTGACTCTGAAAATTCCAGCAGGTTATGTTTTTTATCATAATGCCTGGAGTTTGAGTCCCCGGCAGGTGGTGGTACATTGGCATTGCCTTTAATTTTTGCCTCCTCAGTTTTGAGCTTTTGTTCCTCTACCCTAGCATTTTGTTCTGCCACTCTTGCCTCTTGTTCGGCTAGTTTTAATCGGGCCAGCTGTAATTCAAATTCTATCCTGCTAGATTCACTTTCAGCTAGACTGGCCTGGCATAAAATAGTATCACTTGCCAATAGGCCTTTTTCTATGCAATTCTGTAAAATTTCATTGGTTATGACACACTTTTTATTAGTTTCATTTAAGTCGAGGCCCAATTCCTTGCCTAACAACACTAAATTAGCTTTGGTAAGCATCTTGATCTCTACTACTGAAGGATCCTTTGCCAGTTCCTGCAATTTAGCCTCCATCACTAATTATTTTAGCTCCTAGTCAAAGAAAAAATAAAAATAAAAATTGGAAAAAAATATAAATTTGCACGGCCCCTGTCACAAGGCCACACGCACCTCAATGGTGAAGAGATCCAGCTGGGTGTCCAGTCAGTGCAAGATGTTTCCTTTGCCAGTTGAGCTGGACCCTCGGCTACCACACAACCGTTCTGCAGAATTCAAGAATTTTAGTTTTGGCACTCAAAAATCTAATTTTTAACAGTTAAAATATTCCTCCCGGTCAGGCCAACCACTTGTTATAAATTTGCTTACTGTTATTATGGGGGGTATAGAGTATTAAAGAGAAGGGCCAACAGCTAGAATCAGGATGTTTCAAAATTAGTGGAGATCAGATAGGCCCGGCCCCCAGTAAGAACATAAAACCATATTAAAGTAGTGGCTTGAAGTAAATACGTCAGCCTAGAGGTTGATCACTGATCCCCTACACAGAAAGAATGGATACTCCTTTAAAAACTTACTTATTTATTAAATCCTCTTAACAACCCCCATATACATTAAATAACAATAACAATAATTACTTTACCACACTATCTTACGTTAAAAGCCTTGGTCCACGTAGGCAGGATACAAGGTTTTACAATTAGGACAAGCTAGGGTAAAGTCTACTAGGCAAGGGACACTAGCAAGGACTCTAGGTAGCTTGGTACCACTTGAGCACACGTGGTTCCGCTGAGACTCCTTAGAGTAATTTTGCAATATAAACACTAGCGTAACCTATACACATTGCTACACACTTATGCCAGTAAACGTATATGCAACACTGTACTTAGCTTTATATGCTAGACACAGGATAAGGTAAGGGAAGAGGAGGAGAAAGAGCAGGAGGAGACAGAGCTACACAGGAGAGGTGTTGACTCAACCACAGCAGTCCAGACAAGGTCGAAGGAGCCTCCAGTCCGAGCTCTCTCCAGTTGTTGTTGCCGGAAAGATAACCAGCTGATCGTGCAGCTTATAAACATTACAAATATTCACCGACGTACAAAACTGGTTACTTTAATAATTCTAAGAATAGTGATAACTAGTTCAGAGTTTAATAATCAACAACAAGCTCAGAGTCTGAATGCTCTGTGAGAAACAAGATTCGTCTTACGTCTAGCAAGGAAGATTGGAACAAACACGCATAAGCAATCCAAGCAAATAATGTAAAGTACTTATTTCGAGCTCAATTTGACCTCTGGTTTCCAGCTAAGGAACCCAGGGTCATAACATCTTGCTTCACGCTCCATCTCACACCTTGCTTCATGCACCCCTCTCACCTTGCTTCGTGCTCCCCTTCACACCTTGCTTCACGCTCCCCCTCACACCTTGAATCATGCTCACCCTCACACATTGAATCATGCTCCCCCTCACACCTTGCTTCACGCTCCCCCTCACACCTTGCATCATGCCCCCCCTCACACCTTGCATCATGTTCCCCTCACACCTTGCATCACGCTCCCCCTCACACCTTGAATCATGCTCCCCCTCACACCTTGCTTCATGCTCCCCCTCACACCTTGCTTCACGCTCCCCCTCACACCTTGCATCATGCCCCCCCTCACACCTTGCATCATGTTCCCCTCACACCTTGCATCACGCTCCCCCTCACACCTTGAATCATGCTCCCCCTCACACCTTGCATCATGCTCCCCCTCACACCTTGCCTCACGCTCCCCCCCTCACATCTTGCATCATGCCCCCCCTCACACCTTGCATCACGCTCCCCCTCACACCTTGCATCATGTTCCCTCACACCTTGCATCACGCTCCCCCTCACACCTTACATCATGCTCCCCCTCACACCTTGCCTCACGCTCCCCCCTCACACCTTGCTTCACACTCCCCCCTCACACCTTGCTTCACACTCCCCCCCTCACACCTTGCTTCACACTCCCCCCTCACACCTTGCTTCACACTCCCCCCCTCACACCTTGCTTCACGCTCCCCCTCACACCTTGCATCATGCTCCCACTCACACCTTGCTTCACGCTCCCCCTCACACCTTGCTTCACACTCCCCCCTCACACCTTGCTTCACACTCCCCCCCTCACACCTTGCTTCACACTCCCCCCTCACACCTTGCTTCACACTCCCCCCCTCGCACCTTGCTTCACGCACCCCCTCACACCTTGCTTCACACTCCCCCCCTCGCACCTTGCTTCAAGCTCCCCCTCACACCTTGCTTCACACTCCCCCCCTCGCACCTTGCTTCATGCTCCCCCTCACACCTTGCTTCATGCTCCCCATCACACCTTGCATCACGCTCCCCCTCACACTTTGCTTCATGCTCCCCCCTCACACCTTGCTTCACGCTCCCCATCACACCTTGCTTCACACTCCCCCCTCACACCTTGCTTCACGCTCCCCCTCACACCTTGCTTCACGCTCCCCCTCACACCTTGCTTCACGCTCCCCCCTCACACCTTGCTTCACGCTCCCCCTCACACCTTGCTTCACACTCCCCCTCACACCTTGCTTCACACTCCCCCCTCACACTTTGCTTCACACTCCCCCTCACACCTTGCTTCACGCTCCCCATCACACCTTGCTTCACACTCCCCCCTCACACCTTGCTTCACGCTCCCCCTCACACCTTGCTTCATGCTCCCCCCTAACACCTGCTTCACACTCCCCATCACACCTTGCTTCACACTCCCCCCTCACACCTTGCTTCACACTCCCCCTCACACCTTGCTTCACGCTCCCCCTCACACCTTGCTTCACACTTCCCCCTCACACCTTGCTTCACACTCCCCCCTCACACCTTGCTTCACACTCCCCCCTCACACCTTGCTTCACACTCCCCCCCTCGCACCTTGCTTCACGCTCCCCCTCACACCTTGCTTCACACTCCCCCACTCGCACCTTGCTTCACGCTCCCCCTCACACCTTGCTTCACACTCCCCCCCTCGCACCTTGCTTCACGCTCTCCCTCACACCTTGCTTCATGCTCCCCATCACACCTTGCATCACGCTCCCCCTCACACCTTGCTTCATGCTCCCCCCTCACACCTTGCTTCACGCTCTCCATCACACCTTGCTTCACACTCCCCACTCACACCTTGCTTCACGCTCCCCATCACACCTTGCTTCACGCTCCCCCTCACACCTTGCTTCACGCTCCCCCTCACACCTTGCTTCACGCTCCCCCCTCACACCTTGCTTCACGCTCCCCTTCACACCTTGCTTCACACTCCCCAATCACACCTTGCTTCACATTCCCCCCCACACACTTTGCTTCACACTCCCCCTCACACCTTGCTTCACGCTCCCCATCACACCTTGCTTCACACTCCCCCCTCACACCTTGCTTCACGCTCCCCCTCACACCTTGCTTCATGCTCCCCCCTCACACCTGCTTCACACTCCCCATCACACCTTGCTTCACACTCCCCCCTCACACCTTGCTTCACACTCCCCTCACACCTTGCTTCACGCTCCCCCTCACACCTTGCTTCACACTCCCCCCTCACACCTTGCTTCACGCTCCCACTCACACCTTGCTTCATGCTCCCCATCACACCTTGCATCACGCTCACCCTCACACCTTGCTTCATGCTCCCCCCTCACACCTTGCTTCACGCTCCCCATCACACCTTGCTTCACACTCCCCCTCACACCTTGCTTCACGCTCCCCATCACACCTTGCTTCACACTCCCCCCTCACACCTTGCTTCACACTCCCCCCCTCGCACCTTGCTTCACGCACCCCCTCACACCTTGCTTCACACTCCCCCCCTCGCACCTTGCTTCAAGCTCCCCCTCACACCTTGCTTCACACTCCCCCCCTCGCACCTTGCTTCATGCTCCCCCTCACACCTTGCTTCATGCTCCCCATCACACCTTGCATCACGCTCCCCCTCACACTTTGCTTCATGCTCCCCCTCACACCTTGCTTCACGCTCCCCATCACACCTTGCTTCACACTCCCCCCTCACACCTTGCTTCACGCTCCCCCTCACACCTTGCTTCACGCTCCCCCTCACACCTTGCTTCACGCTCCCCCCTCACACCTTGCTTCACGCTCCCCCTCACACCTTGCTTCACACTCCCCCTCACACCTTGCTTCACACTCCCCCCTCACACTTTGCTTCACACTCCCCCTCACACCTTGCTTCACGCTCCCCCTCACACCTTGTTTCATGCTCCCCCCTAACACCTGCTTCACACTCCCCATCACACCTTGCTTCACACTCTCCCCTCACACCTTGCTTCACACTCCCCCTCACACCTTGCTTCACGCTCCCCCTCACACCTTGCTTCACACTTCCCCCTCACACCTTGCTTCACACTCCCCCCTCACACCTTGCTTCACACTCCCCCCTCACACCTTGCTTCACACTCCCCCCCTCGCACCTTGCTTCACGCTCCCCCTCACACCTTGCTTCACACTCCCCCACTCGCACCTTGCTTCACGCTCCCCCTCACACCTTGCTTCACACTCCCCCCCTCGCACCTTGCTTCACGCTCTCCCTCACACCTTGCTTCATGCTCCCCATCACACCTTGCATCACGCTCCCCCTCACACCTTGCTTCATGCTCCCCCCTCACACCTTGCTTCACGCTCTCCATCACACCTTGCTTCACACTCCCCACTCACACCTTGCTTCACGCTCCCCATCACACCTTGCTTCACGCTCCCCCTCACACCTTGCTTCACGCTCCCCCTCACACCTTGCTTCACGCTCCCCCCTCACACCTTGCTTCACGCTCCCCTTCACACCTTGCTTCACACTCCCCAATCACACCTTGCTTCACATTCCCCCCCACACACTTTGCTTCACACTCCCCCTCACACCTTGCTTCACGCTCCCCATCACACCTTGCTTCACACTCCCCCCTCACACCTTGCTTCACGCTCCCCCTCACACCTTGCTTCATGCTCCCCCCTCACACCTGCTTCACACTCCCCATCACACCTTGCTTCACACTCCCCCCTCACACCTTGCTTCACACTCCCCTCACACCTTGCTTCACGCTCCCCCTCACACCTTGCTTCACACTCCCCCCTCACACCTTGCTTCACGCTCCCACTCACACCTTGCTTCATGCTCCCCATCACACCTTGCATCACGCTCACCCTCACACCTTGCTTCATGCTCCCCCCTCACACCTTGCTTCACGCTCCCCATCACACCTTGCTTCACACTCCCCCTCACACCTTGCTTCATGCTCCCCATCACACCTTGCATCACGCTCCCCCTCACACCTTGCTTCATACTCCCCCCTCACACCTTGTTTCACGCTCCCCATCACACCTTGCTTCACACTCCCCCCTCACACCTTGCTTCACGCTCCCCATCACACCTTGCTTCACGCTCCCCCCTCACACCTTGCTTCACGCTCCCCCTCACACCTTGCTTCACGCTCCCCCCTCACACCTTGCTTCACGCTCCCCCTCACACCTTGCTTCACACTCCCCCCTCACACCTTGCTTCACACTCCCTCCTCACACTTTGCTTCACACTCCCCCTCACACCTTGCTTCACGCTCCCCATCACACCTTGCTTCACACTCCCCCCTCACACCTTGCTTCACGCTCCCCCTCACACCTTGCTTCATGCTCCCCCCTCACACCTGCTTCACACTCCCCATCACACCTTGCTTCACACTCCCCCCTCACACCTTGTTTCACGCTCCCCCTCACACCTTGCTTCACACTCCCCCCTCACACCTTGCTTCACGCTCTCCCTCACTCCTTGCTTCACACTCCCCCCTCACACCTTGCTTCACACTCCCCCTCACACCTTGCTTCACACTCCCCATCACACCTTGCTTCACACTCCCCATCACACCTTACTTCACACTCCCCCCCCCTCACACCTTGCTTCACGCTCCCCCTCACACCTTGCTTCACACTCCCCCCTCACACCTTGCATCACACTCCCCCCCTCACACCTTGCTTCACACTCCCCTTCACACCTTGCTTCACGCTCCCCCCTCACACCTTGCTTCACACTCCCCCTCACACCTTGCTTCACGCTCCCCATCACATCTTGCTTCACACTCCCCCCTCACACCTTGCTTCACACTCCCCCCTCACACCTTGCTTCACACTCCCCCCTCGCACCTTGCTTCATGCTCACCCTCACACCTTGCATCACGCTCCCCCTCACACCTTGCTTCACGCTCCCCCTCACACCTTGCTTCACGCTCCCCCTCACACCTTGCTTCATGCTCCCCCCTCACACCTTACTTCACGCTCCCCATCACACCTTGCTTCACACTCCCCATCACACCTTGCTTCACACTCCCCCCTCACACCTTGCTTCATGCTCCTCATCACACCTTGCATTACGCTCCCCCTCACACCTTGCTTCACACTCCCCCCCTCACACCTTGCTTTACACTCCCCTTCACACCTTGCTTCACGCTCCCCCCTCACACCATGCTTCACACTCCCCCTCACACCTTGCTTCACGCTCCCCATCACACCTTGCTTCACACTCCCCCCTCACACCTTGCTTCACCCTCCCCCCTCACACCTTGCTTCACACTCCCCCCTCACACCTTGCTTCATGCTCCCCCTCACACCTTGCTTCACACTCCCCCTCACACCTTGCTTCACGCTCCCCCTCACACCTTGCTTCACACTTCCCCCTCACACCTTGCTTCACACTCCCCCCTCACACCTTGCTTCACACTCCCCCCTCACACCTTGCTTCACACTCCCCCCCTCGCACCTTGCTTCACGCTCCCCCTCACACCTTGCTTCACACTCCCCCACTCGCACCTTGCTTCACGCTCCCCCTCACACCTTGCTTCACACTCCCCCCCTCGCACCTTGCTTCACGCTCTCCCTCACACCTTGCTTCATGCTCCCCATCACACCTTGCATCACGCTCCCCCTCACACCTTGCTTCATGCTCCCCCCTCACACCTTGCTTCACGCTCTCCATCACACCTTGCTTCACACTCCCCACTCACACCTTGCTTCACGCTCCCCATCACACCTTGCTTCACGCTCCCCCTCACACCTTGCTTCACGCTCCCCCTCACACCTTGCTTCACGCTCCCCCCTCACACCTTGCTTCACGCTCCCCTTCACACCTTGCTTCACACTCCCCAATCACACCTTGCTTCACATTCCCCCCCACACACTTTGCTTCACACTCCCCCTCACACCTTGCTTCACGCTCCCCATCACACCTTGCTTCACACTCCCCCCTCACACCTTGCTTCACGCTCCCCCTCACACCTTGCTTCATGCTCCCCCCTCACACCTGCTTCACACTCCCCATCACACCTTGCTTCACACTCCCCCCTCACACCTTGCTTCACACTCCCCTCACACCTTGCTTCACGCTCCCCCTCACACCTTGCTTCACACTCCCCCCTCACACCTTGCTTCACGCTCCCACTCACACCTTGCTTCATGCTCCCCATCACACCTTGCATCACGCTCACCCTCACACCTTGCTTCATGCTCCCCCCTCACACCTTGCTTCACGCTCCCCATCACACCTTGCTTCACACTCCCCCTCACACCTTGCTTCATGCTCCCCATCACACCTTGCATCACGCTCCCCCTCACACCTTGCTTCATACTCCCCCCTCACACCTTGTTTCACGCTCCCCATCACACCTTGCTTCACACTCCCCCCTCACACCTTGCTTCACGCTCCCCATCACACCTTGCTTCACGCTCCCCCCTCACACCTTGCTTCACGCTCCCCCTCACACCTTGCTTCACGCTCCCCCCTCACACCTTGCTTCACGCTCCCCCTCACACCTTGCTTCACACTCCCCCCTCACACCTTGCTTCACACTCCCTCCTCACACTTTGCTTCACACTCCCCCTCACACCTTGCTTCACGCTCCCCATCACACCTTGCTTCACACTCCCCCCTCACACCTTGCTTCACGCTCCCCCTCACACCTTGCTTCATGCTCCCCCCTCACACCTGCTTCACACTCCCCATCACACCTTGCTTCACACTCCCCCCTCACACCTTGTTTCACGCTCCCCCTCACACCTTGCTTCACACTCCCCCCTCACACCTTGCTTCACGCTCTCCCTCACTCCTTGCTTCACACTCCCCCCTCACACCTTGCTTCACACTCCCCCTCACACCTTGCTTCACACTCCCCATCACACCTTGCTTCACACTCCCCATCACACCTTACTTCACACTCCCCCCCCCTCACACCTTGCTTCACGCTCCCCCTCACACCTTGCTTCACACTCCCCCCTCACACCTTGCATCACACTCCCCCCCTCACACCTTGCTTCACACTCCCCTTCACACCTTGCTTCACGCTCCCCCCTCACACCTTGCTTCACACTCCCCCTCACACCTTGCTTCACGCTCCCCATCACATCTTGCTTCACACTCCCCCCTCACACCTTGCTTCACACTCCCCCCTCACACCTTGCTTCACACTCCCCCCTCGCACCTTGCTTCATGCTCACCCTCACACCTTGCATCACGCTCCCCCTCACACCTTGCTTCACGCTCCCCCTCACACCTTGCTTCACGCTCCCCCTCACACCTTGCTTCATGCTCCCCCCTCACACCTTACTTCACGCTCCCCCTCACACCTTGCTTCACACTCCCCATCACACCTTGCTTCACACTCCCCCCTCACACCTTGCTTCATGCTCCTCATCACACCTTGCATCACGCTCCCCCTCACACCTTGCTTCACACTCCCCCCTCACACCTTGCTTTACACTCCCCTTCACACCTTGCTTCACGCTCCCCCCTCACACCATGCTTCACACTCCCCCTCACACCTTGCTTCACGCTCCCCATCACACCTTGCTTCACACTCCCCCCTCACACCTTGCTTCACACTCCCCCCTCACACCTTGCTTCACACTCCCCCCTCACACCTTGCTTCATGCTCCCCCTCACACCTTGCTTCACACTCTCCATCACACCTTGCTTCACGTTCCCCATCACACCTTGCTTCACACTCACCCCTCACACCTTGCTTCACACTCCCCCCTCACACCTTTCTTCACGCTCCCCCTCACACCTTGCTTCACACTCCCCCCTCACACCTTTCTTCACGCTCCCCCTCACACCTTGCATAACGCTCCCCCTCACACCTTGCTTCACGCTCCCCCCTCACACCTTGCTTCACACTCTCCATCACACCTTGCTTCACACTCCCCCTCACACCTTGCTTCACGCTCCCCCCTCACACCTTGCTTCACACTCCCCCCTCACACCTTGCTTCATGCTCCCCCTCACACCTTGCTTCACACTCTCCATCACACCTTGCTTCACACTCCCCCCTCACACCTTGCTTCACGCTCCCCCTCACACCTTGCTTCATGCTCCCCCCTCACACCTTGCTTCACGCTCCCCCTCACACCTTGCTTCACACTCCCCCCCTCACACCTTGCTTCACACTCCCCCCTCACACCTTGCTTCACACTCCCCCCTCACACCTTGCTTCACACTCCCCCCTCACACCTTGCTTCACACTCCCCATCACACCTTGCTTCACACTCCCCCATCACACCTTGCTTCATGCTCCCCCTCACACCTTGCTTCACACTCCCCCCTCACACCTTGCTTCACACTTCCCCTCACACCTTGCTTCACACTCCCCCCTCACACCTTGCTTCACACTCCCCCCTCACACCTTGCTTCACACTCCCCCCTCACATCCTTGCTTCACACTCCCCATCACACCTTGCTTTCACACTCCCCCTCACACCTTGCTTCACGCTCCCCATCACACGTTGCTTCACACTCCCCCCCCTCACACCTTGCATCACACTCCCCCCTCACACCTTGCTTCACACTCCCCATCACACCTTGCTTCACACTCCCCCCTCACACCTTGCTTCACACTCCCCCTCACACCTTGCTTCACACTCCCCCCTCACACCTTGCTTCACACTCCCCCTCACACCTTGCTTCACACTCCCCCCCTCACACCTTGCTTCACACTCCCCATCACACCTTGCTTCACACTCCCCCCTCACACCTTGCTTCACACTCCCCCTCACACCTTGCTTCACGCTCCCCCCCTCACACCTTGCTTCACACTCCCCCTCACACCTTGCTTCATGATCCCCCTCACACCTTGCTTCACTGCTCCCCCTCACACCTTGCTTCACACTCCCCCCTCACACCTTGCTTCACACTCCCCCCTCACACCTTGCTTCACACTCCCCTCTCACATCCTTGCTTCACACTCCCCCCTCACACCTTGCTTCACACTCCCCCCTCACACCTTGCTTCACACTCCCCCTCACACCTTGCTTCACACTCCCCCTCACATCTTGCTTCACACTCCCCCCTCACACCTTGCTTCACACTCCCCCTCACACCTTGCTTCACACTCCCCCTCACACCTTGCTTCACACTCCCCTCTCACACCTTGCTTCACGCTCCCCCCTCACACCTTGCTTCACACTCCCCCCTCACACCTTGCTTCACACTCCCCCCTCACACCTTGCTTCACACTCCCCCCTCACACCTTGCTTCACGCTCCCCCTCACACCTTGCATTCACGCTCCCCCTCACACCTTGCTTCACGCTCCCCCCTCACACCTTGCTTCACACTCCCCATCACACCTTGCTTCACACTACCCCCTCACACCTTGCTTCACGCTCCCCCCTCACACCTTGCTTCACACTCCCCCCTCACACCTTGCTTCATGCTCCCCCTCACACCTTGCTTCACACTCTCCATCACACCTTGCTTCACACTCCCCCCTCACACCTTGCTTCACGCTCCCCCTCACACCTTGCTTCACACTCCCCCCCTCACACCTTGTTTCATGCTCCCCCATCACACCTTGCTTCACACTCTCCATCACACCTTGCTTCACACTCCCCCCTCACACCTTGCTTCACGCTCCCCCTCACACCTTGCTTCATGCTCCCCCCTCACACCTTGCTTCACGCTCCCCCTCACACCTTGCTTCACACTCCCCCCTCACACCTTGCTTCACACTCCCCCCTCACACCTTGCTTCACACTCCCCCCTCACACCTTGCTTCACACTCCTCCCTCACACCTTGCTTCACACTCCCCATCACACCTTGCTTCACACTCCCCCCTCACACCTTGCTTCATGCTCCCCTTCACACCTTGCTTCACACTCCCCCCTCACACCTTGTTTCACACTCCCCCCTCACACCTTGCTTCACACTCCCCCCTCACACCTTGCTTCACACTCCCCCCTCACACCTTGCTTCACATTCCCCATCACACCTTGCTTCACACTCCCCCTCACACCTTGCTTCACGCTCCCCATCACACCTTGCTTCACACTCCCCGCCTCACACCTTGCTTCACACTCCCCCCCTCACACCTTGCTTCACACTCCCCATCACACCTTGCTTCACATTCCCCCCCTCACACCTTGCTTCACACTCCCCCTCACACCTTGCTTCACACTCCCCCCCTCACACCTTGCTTCACACTCCCCCTCACATCTTGCTTCACACTCCCCCCCTCACACCTTGCTTCACACTCCCCATCACACCTTGCTTCACACTCCCCCCTTCACACCTTGCTTCACACTCCCCCTCACACCTTGCTTCACGCTACCCCCCCCACACCTTGCTTCACACTCCCCCTCACACCTTGCTTCATGCTCCCCCTCACACCTTGCTTCATGCTCCCCATCACACCTTGCTTCACACTCCCCCCTCACACCTTGCTTCACACTCCCCCCTCACACCTTGCTTCACACTCCCTCTCACATCTTGCTTCACACACCCCCCCTCACACCTTGCTTCACACTCCCCCCTCACACCTTGCTTCACACTCCCTCTCACATCTTGCTTCACACTCCCCCCTCACACCTTGCTTCACACTCCCCCCTCACACCTTGCTTCACACTCCCCCATCACACCTTGCTTCACACTCTCTCTTACATCTTGCTTCACACTCCCCCCTCACACCTTGCTTCACACTCCCCCCTCACACCTTGCTTCACACTCCCTCTCACATCTTGCTTCACACACCCCCCCTCACACCTTGCTTCACACTCCCCCCTCACACCTTGCTTCACACTCCCTCTCACATCTTGCTTCACACTCCCCCCTCACACCTTGCTTCACACTCCCTCCTCACACCTTGCTTCACACTCCCCCATCACACCTTGCTTCACACTCCCTCTCACATCTTGCTTCACACTCCCCCCTCACACCTTGCTTCACACTCCCTCCTCACACCTTGCTTCACACTCCCCCATCACACCTTGCTTCACACTCCCTCACACATCTTGCTTCACACTCCCCCCTCACACATTGCTTCACACTCCCCCCTCACACCTTGCTTCACACTCCCTCTCACATCTTGCTTCACACTCCCCCCTCACACCTTGCTTCACACTCCCTCTCACATCTTGCTTCACACTCCCCCCTCACACCTTGCTTCACACTTCCCATCACACCTTGCTTCACACTCCCCCCTCACACCTTGCTTCATGCTCCCCCTCACACCTTGCTTCACACTCCCCCCTCACACCTTGCTTCATGCTCCCCATCACACCTTGCTTCACACTCCCCCCTCACACCTTGCTTCAAACTCCCCCCTCACACCTTGCTTCACGCTCCCCATCACACCTTGCATCATGCTCCCCATCACACCTTGCTTCACACTCCCCCCTCACACCTTGCTTCACACTCCCCCTCACACCTTGCTTCACGCTCCCCCTCACACCTTGCTTCACACTCCCCCTCACACCTTGCTTCACGCTCCCCATCACACCTTGCTTCACACTCCCCCCTCACACCTTGCTTCACACTCCCCCCTCACACCTTGCTTCACACTCCCCATCACACCTTGCTTCACATTCCCCCCCTCACACCTTGCTTCACACTCCCCCTCACACCTTGCTTCACACTCCCCCCTCACACCTTGCTTCACACTCCCCCTCACATCCTTGCTTCACACTCCCCCCTCACACCTTGCTTCACACTCCCCATCACACCTTGCTTCACACTCCCCCCTCACACCTTGCTTCACACTCCCCCTCACACCTTGCTTCACGCTACCCCCCCTCACACCTTGCTTCACACTCCCCCTCACACCTTGCTTCACTGCTCCCCCTCACACCTTGCTTCACTGCTCCCCATCACACCTTGCTTCACACTCCCCCCTCACACCTTGCTTCACACTCCCCCCTCACACCTTGCTTCACACTCCCTCTCACATCTTGCTTCACACACCCCCCCTCACACCTTGCTTCACACTCCCCCCTCACACCTTGCTTCACACTCCCTCTCACATCTTGCTTCACACTCCCCCCTCACACCTTGCTTCACACTCCCCCCTCACACCTTGCTTCACACTCCCCCATCACACCTTGCTTCACACTCTCTCTTACATCTTGCTTCACACTCCCCCCTCACACCTTGCTTCACACTCCCCCCTCACACCTTGCTTCACACTCCCTCTCACATCTTGCTTCACACACCCCCCTCACACCTTGCTTCACACTCCCCCCTCACACCTTGCTTCACACTCCCTCTCACATCTTGCTTCACACTCCCCCCTCACACCTTGCTTCACACTCCCTCCTCACACCTTGCTTCACACTCCCCCATCACACCTTGCTTCACACTCCCTCTCACATCTTGCTTCACACTCCCCCCTCACACCTTGCTTCACACTCCCTCCTCACACCTTGCTTCACACTCCCCCATCACACCTTGCTTCACACTCCCCTCACACATCTTGCTTCACACTCCCCCCTCACACATTGCTTCACACTCCCCCCTCACACCTTGCTTCACACTCCCCTCTCACATCTTGCTTCACACTCCCCCCTCACACCTTGCTTCACACTCCCTCTCACATCTTGCTTCACACTCCCCCCTCACACCTTGCTTCACACTTCCCCATCACACCTTGCTTCACACTCCCCCCTCACACCTTGCTTCATGCTCCCCCTCACACCTTGCTTCACACTCCCCCCTCACACCTTGCTTCATGCTCCCCATCACACCTTGCTTCACACTCCCCCCTCACACCTTGCTTCAAACTCCCCCCTCACACCTTGCTTCACGCTCCCCATCACACCTTGCATTCATGCTCCCCATCACACCTTGCTTCACACTCCCCCCTCACACCTTGCTTCACGCTCCCCATCACACCTTTCATCATGCTCCCCCTCACTCCTTGCTTCACACTCCCCATCACACCTTGCTTCACACTCCCCCCCTTACACCTTGCTTCACGCTCCCCATCACACCTTGCATCATGCTCCCCCTCACACCTTGCTTCACGATCCCCCTCACACCTTGCTTCACGCTCCCCTCACACCTTGCATTATGCCCCCCTCACACCTTGCTTCACACTCCCCCCTCACACCTTGCTTCACGCTCCCCCTCACACCTTGCTTCATGCTTCCCCTCACACCTTGCTTCACACTCCCCCCTCACACCTTGCTTCATGCTCCCCATCACACTTTGCTTCACATTCCCCCCTCACACCTTGCGTCATGCTCCCCATCACAACTTGCTTCACACTCCCCCCTCACACCTTGCTTCACACTCCCCCCTCACACCTTGCTTCACGCTCCCCCTCACACCTTGCTTCATGCTTCCCCTCACACCTTGCTTCACCCTCCCCCTCACACCTTGCTTCACACTCCCCCCTCACACCTTGCTTCATGCTCCCCATCACACCTTGCTTCACACTCCCCCCTCACACCTTGCTTCACACTCCCCCCTCACACCTTGCTTCACGCTCCCCCTCACACCTTGCTTCATGCTTCCCCTCACACCTTGCTTCACGCTCCCCCTCACACCTTGCTTCATGCTTCCCCTCACACCTTGCTTCACCCTCCCCCTCACACCTTGCTTCACACTCCCCCCTCACACCTTGCTTCATGCTCCCCATCACACCTTGCTTCACACTCCCCCCTCACACCTTGCTTCACACTCCCCCTCACACCTTGCTTCACACTCCCCATCACACCTTGCTTCACACTCCCCCTCACACCTTGCTTCACACTCCCCCCTCACACCTTGCTTCACACTCCCCCTCACACCTTGCTTCACACTCCCCCCCTCACACCTTGCTTCACACTCCCCCTCACACCTTGCTTCACACTCCCCCCTCACACCTTGCTTCACACTCCCCCTCACACCTTGCTTCACACTCCCCCCTCACACCTTGCTTCACACTCCCCCTCACACCTTGCTTCACACTCCCCCCCTCACACCTTGCTTCACACTCCCCATCACACCTTGCTTCACACTCCCCCCCTCACACCTTGCTTCACACTCCCCCTCACACCTTGCTTCACGCTACCCCCTCACACCATGCTTCACACTCCCCCTCACACCTTGCTTCATGCTCCCCCTCACACCATGCTTCATGCTCCCCATCACACCTTGCTTCACACTCCCCCCTCACACCTTGCTTCACACTCCCCCCTCACACCTTGCTTCACACTTCCCCTCACACCTTGCTTCACACTCCCCCCTCACACCTTGCTTCACACTCCCCCCTCACACCTTGCTTCACACTCCCCCCTCACACCTTGCTTCACACTCCCCATCACACCTTGCTTCACACTCCCCCTCACACCTTGCTTCACGCTCCCCATCACACGTTGCTTAACACTCCCCCCCCCCCTCACACCTTGCTTCACACTCCCCCCTCACACCTTGCTTCACACTCCCCATCACACCTTGCTTCACACTCCCCCTCTCACACCTTGCTTCACACTCCCCCTCACACCTTGCTTCACACTCCCCCCCTCACACCTTGCTTCACACTCCCCCTCACTACCTTGCTTCACACTCCCCCCCCTCACACCTTGCTTCACACTCCCCATCACACCTTGCTTCACACTCCCCCCTCACACCTTGCTTCACACTCCCCCTCACACCTTGCTTCACGCTCCCCCCTCACACCTTGCTTCACACTCCCCCTCACACCTTGCTTCATGCTCCCCCTCACACCTTGCTTCATGCTCCCCATCACACCTTGCTTCACACTCCCCCCTCACACCTTGCTTCACACTCCCCCCTCACACCTTGCTTCACACTCCCTCTCACATCTTGCTTCACACTTCCCCCCTCACACCTTGCTTCACACTCCCCCCTCACACCTTGCTTCACACTCCCCCCTCACACCTTGCTTCACACTCCCTCTCACATCTTGCTTCACACTCCCCCTCACACCTTGCTTCACACTCCCCCCTCACACCTTGCTTCACACTCCCCCTCACACCTTGCTTCACACTCCCTCTCACATCTTGCTTCACGCTCCCCCCTCACACCTTGCTTCACACTCCCCCCTCACACCTTGCTTCACACTCCCCCCTCACACCTTGCTTCACACTCCCCCTCACACCTTGCTTCACGCTCCCCCTCACACCTTGCTTCACGCTCCCCCTCACACCTTGCTTCACGCACCCCCCTCACACCTTGCTTCACACTCTCCCTCACACCTTGCTTCACACTCCCCCTCACACCTTGCTTCACGCTCCCCCCTCACACCTTGCTTCACACTCCCCCCTCACACCTTGCTTCACGCTCCCCCATCACACCTTGCTTCACACTCTCCCCTCACACCTTGCTTCACACTCCCCCCTCACACCTTGCTTCACGCTCCCCCTCACACCTTGCTTCACTGCTCCCCCCTCACACCTTGCTTCACGCTCCCCCTCACACCTTGCCTTCACACTCCCCCTCACACCTTGCTTCACACTCCCCCCTCACACCTTGCTTCACACTCCCCCCTCACACCTTGCTTCACACTCCCCCCTCACACCTTGCTTCACACTCCCCCCTCACACCTTGCTTCACACTCCCCCTCACACCTTGCTTCACACTCCCCCCTCACACCTTGCTTCATGCTCCCCTTCACACCTTGCTTCACACTCCCCCCTCACACCTTGCTTCACACTCCCCCCTCACACCTTGCTTCACACTCCCCCCTCACACCTTGCTTCACACTCCCCCCTCACACCTTGCTTCACACTCCCCATCACACCTTGCTTCACACTCCCCCTCACACCTTGCTTCACGCTCCCCATCACACCTTGCTTCACACTCCCCCCTCACACCTTGCTTTCACACTCCCCCCTCACACCTTGCTTCACACTCCCCCTCACACCTTGCTTCACATTCCCCCCCTCACACCTTGCTTCACACTCCCCCTCACACCTTGCTTCACACTCCCCCCTCACACCTTGCTTCACACTCCCCCTCACACCTTGCTTCACACTCCCCCCCTCACACCTTGCTTCACACTCCCCCTCACACCTTGCTTCACACTCCCCCCTCACACCTTGCTTCACACTCCCCCTCACACCTTGCTTCACGCTACCCCCCTCACACCTTGCTTCACACTCCCCCTCACACCTTGCTTCATGCTCCCCCTCACACCTTGCTTCACGCTCCCCCTCACACCTTGCTTCACACTCCCCCTCACACCTTGCTTCACGCTCCCCCTCACACCTTGCTTCACGCTCCCCCTCACACCTTGCTTCACGCTCCCCCTCACACCTTGCTTCACACTCCCCCCTCACACCTTGCTTCACACTCCCCCCTCACACCTTGCTTCACACTCCCCCTCACACCTTGCTTCACACTCCCCCTCACACCTTGCTTCACACTCCCCCTCACACCTTGCTTCACACTCCCCCTCACACCTTGCTTCACGCTCCCCCTCACACCTTGCTTCACACTCCCCCCTCACACCTTGCTTCACACTCCCCCTCACACCTTGCTTCACACTCCCCCCTCACACCTTGCTTCACACTCCCCCCTCACACCTTGCTTCACACTCCCCCTCACACCTTGCTTCACACTCCCCCTCACACCTTGCTTCACGCTCCCCCTCACACCTTGCTTCACACTCCCCCCTCACACCTTGCTTCACACTCCCCCCTCACACCTTGCTTCACACTCCCCCTCACACCTTGCTTCACATCCCCCCTCACACCTTGCTTCACACTCCCCCTCACACCTTGCTTCACACTCCCCCCTCACACCTTGCTTCACACTCCCCCTCACACCTTGCTTCACACTCCCCCCCTCACACCTTGCTTCACACTCCCCATCACACCTTGCTTCACACTCCCCCCTCACACCTTGCTTCACACTCCCCCTCACACCTTGCTTCACGCTACCCCCCTCACACCTTGCTTCACACTCCCCCTCACACCTTGCTTCACGCTCCCCCTCACACCTTGCTTCACGCTCCCCCTCACACCTTGCTTCACACTCCCCCCTCACACCTTGCTTCACACTCCCCCCTCACACCTTGCTTCACACTCCCCCTCACACCTTGCTTCACGCACTCCCCCTCACACCTTGCTTCACACTCCCCCCTCACACCTTGCTTCACACTCCCCTCTCACACCTTGCTTCACACTCCCCCCTCACACCTTGCTTCACACTCCCCCCTCACACCTTGCTTCACACTCCCCCCTCACACCTTGCTTCACACTCCCCTCACATCCTTGCTTCACACTCCCCCCTCACACCTTGCTTCACACTCCCCCCTCACACCTTGCTTCACACTCCCCCCTCACACCTTGCTTCACACTCCCCCTCACATCCTTGCTTCACACTCCCCCCTCACACCTTGCTTCACACTCCCCTCACATCCTTGCTTCACACTCCCCCCTCACACCTTGCTTCACACTCCCCATCACACCTTGCTTCACACTCCCCCCTCACACCTTGCTTCATGCTCCCCCTCACACCTTGCTTCACACTCCCCCCCTCACACCTTGCTTCATGCTCCCCATCACACCTTGCTTCACACTCCCCCCTCACACCTTGCTTCACACTCCCCCCTCACACCTTGCTTCACACTCCCCCCCTCACACCTTGCTTCACGCTCTCCATCACAGTTTTCATCATGCTCCCCCTCACACCTTGCTTCACACTCCCCATCACACCTTGCTTCACACTCCCCCCCCTCACACCTTGTTTCACGCTCCCCATCACACCTTGCATCATGCTCCCCCTCACACCTTGCTTCACGCTCCCCCTCACACCTTGCTTTACGCTCCCCTCACACCTTGCATCATGCCCCCCTCACACCTTGCTTCATGCTCCCCATCACACCTTGCTTCACACTCCCCCCTCACACCTTGCTTCACACTCCCCCCTCACACCTTGCTTCACGCTCCCCATCACACCTTGCATTCACTGCTCCCCCTCACACCTTGCTTCACACTCCCCCCTCACACCTTGCTTCACGCTCCCCCTCACACCTTTCATCATGCTCCCCCTCACACCTTGCTTCACACTCCCCATCACACCTTGCTTCACACTCCCCCCTCACACCTTGCTTCACGCTCCCCCTCACACCTTGCATTCACTGCTCCCCCTCACACCTTGCTTCACGCTCCCCCTCACACCTTGCTTCACGCTCCCCCTCACACCTTGCATTCACTGCCCCCCTCACACCTTGCTTCACACTCCCCCCTCACACCTTGCTTCACGCTCCCCCTCACACCTTGCTTCACTGCTTCCCCTCACACCTTGCTTCACACTCCCCCTCACACCTTGCTTCACTGCTCCCCATCACACCTTGCTTCACATTCCCCCCTCACACCTTGCTTCACTGCTCCCCATCACACCTTGCTTCACACTCCCCCTCACACCTTGCTTCACACTCCCCCCTCACACCTTGCTTCACGCTCCCCCTCACACCTTGCTTCATGCTTCCCCTCACACCTTGCTTCACGCTCCCCCTCACACCTTGCTTCACGCTCCCCCTCACACCTTGCTTCACGCTCCCCCTCACACCTTGCTTCACACTCCCCCCTCACACCTTGCTTCACGCTCCCCCTCACACCTTGCTTCACGCTCCCCCTCACACCTTGCTTCACACTCCCCCTCACACTTTGCTTCACACTCCCCCTCACACCTTGCTTCACACTCCCCCCTCACACCTTGCTTCACGCTCCCCCTCACACCTTGCTTCATGCTTCCCCTCACACCTTGCTTCACCCTCCCCCTCACACCTTGCTTCACACTCCCCCCTCACACCTTGCTTCATGCTCCCCATCACACCTTGCTTCACACTCCCCCCTCACACCTTGCTTCACACTCCCCCCTCACACCTTGCTTCACGCTCCCCCTCACACCTTGTTTCATGCTTCCCCTCACACCTTGCTTCACGCTCCCCCTCACACCTTGCTTCATGCTTCCCCTCACACCTTGCTTCACCCTCCCCCTCACACCTTGCTTCACACTCCCCCCTCACACCTTGCTTCATGCTCCCCATCACACCTTGCTTCACACTCCCCCCTCACACCTTGCTTCACACTCCCCCCTCACACCTTGCTTCACACTCCCCATCACACCTTGCTTCACACTCCCCCTCACACCTTGCTTCACGCTCCCCATCACACCTTGCTTCACACTCCCCCCCCTCACACCTTGCTTCACACTCCCCCCTCACACCTTGCTTCACACTCCCCATCACACCTTGCTTCACACTCCCCCCTCACACCTTGCTTCACACTCCCCCTCACACCTTGCTTCACACTCCCCCCTCACACCTTGCTTCACACTCCCCCTCACACCTTGCTTCACACTCCCCCCTCACACCTTGCTTCACACTCCCCATCACACCTTGCTTCACACTCCCCCCTCACACCTTGCTTCACACTCCCCCTCACACCTTGCTTCACGCTACCCCCCTCACACCTTGCTTCACACTCCCCCTCACACCTTGCTTCATGCTCCCCCTCACACCTTGCTTCATGCTCCCCATCACACCTTGCTTCACACTCCCCCTCACACCTTGCTTCACACTCCCCCCTCAC
The DNA here is from genome assembly GCF_040958095.1 of Procambarus clarkii. Lineage (NCBI taxonomy): Eukaryota > Metazoa > Arthropoda > Malacostraca > Decapoda > Cambaridae > Procambarus > Procambarus clarkii. The sequence goes on from NC_091168.1 coordinate 8,337,872, forward strand.
ACCTTGCTTCACACTCCCCATCACACCTTGCTTCACACTCCCCCTCACACCTTGCTTCACGCTCCCCCTCACACCTTGCTTCACACTCCCCCCCCTCACACCTTGCTTCACACTCCCCCCTCACACCTTGCTTCACACTCCCCCCTCACACCTTGCTTCACACTCCCCCTCACACCTTGCTTCACACTCCCCCTCACACCTTGCTTCACGCTCCCCCTCACACCTTGCTTCACACTCCCCCCTCACACCTTGCTTCACACTCCCCCCTCACACCTTGCTTCACACTCCCTCTCACATCTTGCTTCACACTCCCCCCTCACACCTTGCTTCACACTCCCCCCTCACACCTTGCTTCACACTCCCTCTCACATCTTGCTTCACACTCCCCCCTCACACCTTGCTTCACACTCCCCCCTCACACCTTGCTTCACACTCCCCCCTCACACCTTGCTTCACACTCCCTCTCACATCTTGCTTCACACTCCCCCCTCACACCTTGCTTCACACTCCCTCTCACATCTTGCTTCACACTCCCCCCTCACACCTTGCTTCACACTCCCCATCACACCTTGCTTCACACTCCCCCCTCACACCTTGCTTCATGCTCCCCCTCACACCTTGCTTCACACTCCCCCCTCACACCTTGCTTCATGCTCCCCATCACACCTTGCTTCACACTCCCCCCTCACACCTTGCTTCACACTCCCCCCTCACACCTTGCTTCACGCTCCCCATCACACCTTGCATCATGCTCCCCATCACACCTTGCTTCACACTCCCCCCCTCACACCTTGCTTCACGCTCCCCATCACACCTTTCATCATGCTCCCCCTCACACCTTGCTTCACACTCCCCATCACACCTTGCTTCACACTCCCCCCCCTCACACCTTGCTTCACGCTCCCCATCACACCTTGCATCATGCTCCCCCTCACACCTTGCTTCACGCTCCCCCTCACACCTTGCTTCACGCTCCCCTCACACCTTGCATCATGCCCCCCTCACACCTTGCTTCACACTCCCCCCTCACACCTTGCTTCACGCTCCCCCTCACACCTTGCTTCATGCTTCCCCTCACACCTTGCTTCACACTCCCCCCTCACACCTTGCTTCATGCTCCCCATCACACCTTGCTTCACACTCCCCCCTCACACCTTGCTTCATGCTCCCCATCACACCTTGCTTCACACTCCCCCCTCACACCTTGCTTCACACTCCCCCCTCACATCTTGCTTCATGTTCCCCCTCACACCTTGCTTCATGCTTCCCCTCACACCTTGCTTCACCCTCCCCCTCACACCTTGCTTCACACTCCCCCCTCACACCTTGCTTCATGCTCCCCATCACACCTTGCTTCACACTCCCCCCTCACACCTTGCTTCACACTCCCCCCTCACACCTTGCTTCACGCTCCCCCTCACACCTTGCTTCATGCTTCTCCTCACACCTTGCTTCACTCTCCCTCTCACACCTTGCTTCACGCTCCCCTCACACCTTGCATCATGCCCCCCTCACACCTTGCTTCACACTCCCCCCTCACACCTTGCTTCACGCTCCCCCTCACACCTTGCTTCATGCTTCCCCTCACACCTTGCTTCACACTCCCCCTCACACTTTGCTTCACGCTCCCCCCCTCACACCTTGCATCACGCTCCCCCCCTCACACCTTGCTTCACGCTCCCCCTCACTTCTTGCATCACGCTCACAATTACACCTTGCTTCATGCTCCCCCTCACACCTTGCTTCACGCTCCCCCTCACACCTTGCTTCATGCTTCCCCTCACACCTTGCTTCACGCTCCCCCTCACACCTTGCTTCACGCTCCCCCTCACACCTTGCTTCACGCTCCTCCTCACTCCTTGCTTCATGCTCCCCCTCACACCTTGCTTCACCCTCCCTCTCACACCTTGCTTCACGCTCCCCCTCACACCTTGCTTCACGCTCCTCCTCACTCCTTGCTTCATGCTCCCCCTCACACCTTGCTTCACCCTCCCCCTCACACCTGCTTCACGCTCCCCCTCACACCTTGCTTCACGCTCCCCCTCACACCTTGCTTCACCCTCCCTCTCACACCTGCTTCACGCTCCCCCTCACACCTTGCTTCACGCTCCCCCCTCACACCTTGCTTCACCCTCCCCCTCACACCTGCTTCACGCTCCCCCTCACACCTTGCTTCACGCTCCCCCTCACACCTTGCTTCACGCTCCTCCTCACTCCTTGCTTCACGCTCCCCCTCACTCCTTGCTTCACACTCCCCGTCACTCCTTGCTTCACGCTCCCCCTCACTTCTTGCATCACGCTTACAATTACACCTTGCTTCATGCTCCCCCTCACACTTTGCTTCATGCTTCCCCTCACACCTTGCATCACGCTCCCCCTCACACCTTGCTTCACCCTCCCCCTCACACCTGCTTCACGCTCCCCCTCACACCTTGCTTCACGCTCCCCCTCACACCTTGCTTCACCCTCCCCCTCACACCTTGCTTCACGCTCCCCCTCACACCTTGCTTCACGCTCCCCCCTCACAACTTGCATCACGCTCCTCCTCACTCCTTGCTTCAAGCTCCCCTCTCACACCTTGCTCCACCCTCCCCCTCACACCTTGTCACTCTATCTGACAGACCGACTTTAACCTGTCGATCTGATGTACGCATTACTTTTATACACCCCAGATTAAATTGAGAGAATTGAGTAACTGATTCTGTCTAGCCAATCAGAGCGTGGCTCCGAAAGACAACGTCAGGTATGTCCCCTTAACATTATGTTTGAGTAGCCTTACTACCTAGTCTTAACCTAAACCTGCAGTAGTTACTAAGCAGCACAGGTTCGTAAGTTCCTCCAGCAATTATACAGTTACTAAATCCCACCACTGCCACCATTTATAACGTATTTATAACGTCAGAATATTTTGTAATACTTCTGTTATTTCACCATCTATAACACCACCCACCTGGCTATCACCACTGATACTGCCACCAAGCGAGTTGTTATAAATTATGATTTAACCAAAAGTTAATTAAACTACTTAATGCTGCCACCACCCCTTCGTCTTTGATGAAAAATTAGTTCTTTACAGTGACCAACAGCGAAGGTACTAGTCATGGGAGAGTTAATGATGTGACTTAAAGATGGCACAGGAGGAAGGGGTAGAACATGAACGACTTCCACTATTTACTGGCAATTCTCTATGAATGAATAACAGGTACGAATGGTTACACCAAATTGACAGTTTAGTATCATATATTTATGTAATTAGTACAATATAAAAGTCATAGTGTATCTTCCCTATCTGTCATCAGTCCAGATCATCAGTCTCCCTCCCCTTGTGGTGCCCAACACTAGACCCCAGACTCCTGTCTGGACTGAGACACAGCACACACTCTTCCCTCCCTCGATTGATGAAGACTAAGCCACCCAAGAGGTGGCACCGGCATGTAGTTAGTAGTTTTAGATTCAGGTACTCAGAACAAAAAGTTCCAAAGTAGCTCGGGCTATGGTGAGCCCGTTAGTCGAGGCTCTTTGGAGCCATTATCTGTATCAATAGCTGATACTGGAGATCTGGGGATGGATTGGGGGTCTTCATGGTGGTTTTCAGCCCTAGAGAGCTGGTGGGGTTAGTGTAAACCTCCAGGTCTTCCGTTTTTTCTTTGCCGGAGATTTTGACTGAGCCGAGCTGTCGTTGGCGTTTGGTGAGACTTCCATGAGGAGGTCTTGTCCCGAGTTGGTATCGCATTTGTGGTGCGGCGGTGGAACTCCTACTTAGATTTCCTCGTCCAAAAAGTCTGTAATCACCGTAGTTGGTGCTTTCGTCTTTCGCCTCCCAGCCTGAGGTAGGCTCAGGTGTCGTTGATTGGCAGTAGAAGCTATTTCATAAGCGTTGGTGGTACTATTAGTTTTTGTAGACAGCACGTCTGCTAGCGCGGCTGCTGAGATGGTGAGGGTAGGAGTGTTGAGAGCTGGAGAGGGAAATACCTCTGTTTGTGCCGCCCGGGTCTTGGGTGGTTCTGGAGTCTGTGTTGAAATCGACCTCGTGGTCGTTATGGTGGCAGTCTCCGGAGTGGTAGTGGAGGCAGTGAGACTTGCGCCAGGGGCTATGATAGGGTCCAGGCCGTTGGCAATGTATAATGTGTTCAGTTCACTGACAAAACTGTGGTTGTCTGGTCCGTCAAGCCTCTCTGCTAGTCCAATAAGAGCAGGGATAATGCCTGCACATGATGCAAGGTGGCTGCGAAGGAGCCTGTGGGGCCTTGGGTCCCCATTGTGAAGGCTGAGTCGCCTGGTGGGAGGAGCCTCTCTTTGGTAAGACTGGAAAGTCTTCTGGTCGGTTGATGGGAGGTGAGGTGGTGGGTTGGGCGCCTGGGGCTCGGGTCGCTATGGTAGAAGGGTTGTTTCTCTTACAGGCATGAACAAAAGCTTGTAACGAGCTTTTATACCCGTCTATCCCCAATTTTCCATTGAGTGGACGGATTTGAATCCGGTAACAAGGGATAGCCTTCCAAATGCAGATGACGAGTCACAATAACGTGGCTGAAAAACGTGGTCATAACAACGTGACTCAATCGACTTGAGAATGGTCCAAGACGGACCGAAACGTCGTCGTCTCTTCAATTTCTAGTGTGTGGTTTGGTCAACATAGCCTTTCTAGTGTGTGGTTTGGTCAACATAGCCTTTCTAGTGTGTGGTTTGGTCAACATAGCCTTTCTAGTGTGTGGTTTGGTCAACATAGCCTTTCTAGTGTGTGGTTTGGTCAACATAGCCTTTCTAGTGTGTGGTTTGGTCAACATAGCCTTTCTAGTGTGTGGTTTGGTCAACATAGCCTTTCTAGTGTGTGGTTTGGTCAACATAGCCATTCTAGTGTGTGGTTTGGTCAACATAGCCTTTCTAGTGTGTGGTTTGGTCAACATAGCCTGTCAACCTTTGAACTACTCGAGGTGAGGTTTCTGTGACCTTTCCTCACCTCCCTGTGAATGTCTCGTAAGTCAGGTACCATCCCAAGTTTCTACTCAAGTCTCCTCAACAATGTCTACAAAAGTAGAGTCCTATACGTCGATGTTCGTGGATGATGCCAAATTAATATATATATATATATATATATATATATATATATATATATATATATATATATATATATATATATATATATATATATATATATATATATATATATATATATATATTATATATATATATATATGCGAACAAGCCTGAATGGTCCCCAGGACAATATGCAACTGAAAACTCACACCCCAGAAGTGACTCGAACCCATACTCCCAGAAGCAACGCAACAACGCTGGGAGTATGGGTTCGAGTCACTTCTGGGGTGTGAGTTTTCAGTTGCATATTGTCCTGGGGACCATTCAGGCTTGTTCGCATTTGTGTTCCTCACGTGTGCCCCAAAGAATGAGGTGATTTGGTAAAATGCTATGCCCAAGATTACTATCCGAGTGCCGGCGGTGGGGTGGTTCAAATAGCCTCGGCTATCACCTCATTTTGTCCGGTCGTGATGGTCAAGTGGATTAAGGCGTCTTGTACATACCAGTTGCGTTGCTCCTGGGAGTATGGGTTCGAGTCACTTCTGGGGTGTGAGTTATCAGTTATATATATATATATATATATATATATATATATATATATATATATATATATATATATATATATATATATATATATATATATATATATATATATCCCCCTTCTTCCAGCTAGAGGTGGTATATATATATATATATATATATATATGTGTGTATATCACGAAAATAAACACGTGATTAAGAATGTGACAATGTCAGACCACGAAGGAAAAATGAAACAGGAAATTTCCTTAAGTACTTTCGTATATTAAATACATCTTCAGAAGGTCCAACCTTCTGAAGATGTATTTAATATACGAAAGTACTTAAGGAAATTTCCTGTTACATTTTTCCTTCGTGGTCTGACATTGTCATATATATATATATATATATTTAAAAAGTCTGTCATATTTGTAAATTAAATAATAAATATTTAATTATTAAATTTAAAAATATATATATATATATATATATATATATATATATATATATATATATATATATATATATATATATATATATATATATATATATATATATATATATATATAAGTTTAGGAGTGTACATAGTATTGATGATTTTATATTCTTGTAAAGCCACTAGCATGCATAGCGTTTCGGGCAGGTCCTTAATCTAATAGATAAGCTTAAGTAGGTAATTTGAAGTAAAATTAAAAAAATTTTAACAGGTACTTGTAAGAAAATTTGAAGAAAATTAATAGATACATTACACGGAAATTTGAGGATTATCAACAGGTACGTTATAGCATAATTTTAGGATTATTTCTAGGTACATTGTTGTAAAACTTGCGTTCAATATAACAACCATGATACAGGATGACGGCAGTGATTACAACGGTGAAGGTGTATGGGTTAGATACATATTTTGGAGGAGAGGGAAGTACACGATACAGTGCGAGTGTGAAGCACTTGGTAGGAAACTATGAGAATGAAAGCTGGTACTTTTTGGTTTTACTTTTGAATAAGGCGTCGGTTGGACAGTTTTTTTTTAATTCATTAGGGAGTGAGTTCCATTGACTAGGACTTGGAGGGGGGCCTCGTAGCCTGGTGGATAGCGCGCAGGACTCGTAATTCTGTGGCGCGGGTTCGATTCCCGCACGAGGCAAAAACAAATGGGCAAAGTTTCTTTCACCCTGAATGCCCCTGTTACCTAGCAGTAAATAGGTACCTGGGAGTTAGTCAGCTGTCACGGGCTGCTTCCTGGGGGTGGAGGCCTGGTCGAGGACCGGGCCGCGGGGACACTAAAGCCCCGAAATCATCTCAAGATAACCTCAAGGTCCCTTTACTTGTATAGAGTGTCTAGACAGATTTAGTTTGACTCTAGGGATATCAATGATATATTTATTTCTGGTATGGTGATTATGGGTTCTGTTACATCTGTCAAGGAAGACTTTCAGATCAGGATTTGCATCTAAGAACAAGGTTTTGTACATGTAAATGGCAACTAATTGGCAAAATGGTAAATGGTTTTGTATATATAAAAAAGTTTGTTATTGTTCTGATAGCAGATTTTTGCTGAGTGATAATGGGCTTGAGGTAATTTTCAGTGGTTGAACCTCGTTCACAGATACCATAGGTAAGATAGCGATAGATTAGAGCATAATATAATGAGAGGACAACAGAGTGGGTAAACATAATATCTGATTCTAGAGAGTATACCAACTGTTTTAGAGACTTTCTTGGTTATGTGTTGAATGTGGGTGCTGTAGTTGAGTCTCTTGTCTAAGTATAGGCCAAGGAACTTTCCATCATTTTTATTGCTGATGTTAACATTGTCTATCTGAATCTGAATTGTATTTGTTCATTTGCTTCCATATAATATGTAGTAGGTCTTTTCTATTTTTAGTGTGAGTTTGTTGACTGACATCCATAAGTGGACTTTTTTAATTCGTTATTTACAACAGTATTTAGTGTATGTGTGTGTGTGGGTTGGGGTCTGAGTAGATGAGAGTAGTATCGTCAGCAAATAATATAGGTCGAAGAATGTTAAGAGACATTTGGCAGATCATTTATGTATATAAGAAATAAGAGAGGTCCTAGGATGCTGCCCTGTGGTACTCCTCCGGTTAAAGGTAGAATGGGACAGGTTATATTATTGGTGGCTACATATTAGTGTCTGTCACTGAGATACACTTTCTCATCTACATTAATGACCTTCCAAATGCCTCTCAACACCTCATCCCAATTTTATTTGCTGATGACACAACCTTCATTTTCTCCAGTCTTGACCCCCTTACTCTAAATGTTACAGTGAATACTGAACTAAATAAAGTCCATCTCTGGCTAACTGCTAACAAACTCACTCTTAACATTGACAAAACCTATATTTTGTCTGGTAATAAATCCTCAGTTCAAATTAATCCAAGAATAAACAATATCCAAATTAGTAACAAAGTAGATGGTAAATTCCTTGGTGCTCTCATTGATAACAAACTGAATTTATTTATTTATTTATTTATTTATTTATTTATTTATTTATTTATATACAAGAAGGTTCATTGGGGATTAAGAGAGTACATAGCAATGATGATTTTACATTGTTGTAAAGCCACTAGCACGCATAGCTTTTCGGGCAGGTCCTTAATCTAACAAATAATTTTAAGTAAGTAATTTTATATTGAAAGAGTGCGACTTAACCAAACTAGAAATTCTTTGCAATTCAAAAGACCCAGAATGTGGAATGACCTTCCCAATCATGTCAAAGGCTGTATCTCTCTCAACCACTTTAAGAGAAAAACTAAGTACTACCTAATAAACTCCATGTAACCTACCTTTCCCCATAAATGTCAACCCATGTCTTGCTATTTTCAAATAATATTGTTTGTTAACCAACTTGTATAATTACTGATTTCTGCAATTCCCCCCCCCCCCCGTTTACCCTTTTTCAACTCAATTTATGCTTTGATCTCAATTAGTATTAAGTTTTAGTCTAAGTGTTTTTTTCCGTAATTGCCCGAAACGATGTTCATATTAGTAGCTTTAGGCATTGTATGTACTAGCTCTATCTAGAAATCCAACATTATGTTTGTAGCTCATCTTGTATGTACTTTTACCTGTATAAACATTTAATTTGATTTAAGGATCGAATTTAGTTCAGGGCAAGGCCTCGGATTCCATAATGGTGGAGTTTAAGTAAGAGGTAGTTATGGTTAACAGTATCAAATGCTTTTCTCAGGACAATGAAGAGTTCAATTGGGAACTCATTTTTGATAAGGGCTGAGTAAATTATATCAGACTAATAATTGTATCGTTGGTACTGTTTTGGGAGTGAAAGCCAAATTGACAGGAACTTAGTATGTTGAATTTTATGAGGTAGGAGTAATAATTATTTGTGTGTGGAAGTTAGACATGGGTGGAAGTTGGAAACTCAGTTGAGTCATAGAGATATTAGAAAGTTTTCTTTTTGCTTGAGAGTTGTGGGGAAATGGGATGAACTAAGGGAGCACATTGTGGAAGCAAACACTATTAATAGCTTGAAACCTTACTAAAAGATTCAGTTACTACACCTATATGGATTGTATTAACTGTAGTGCTGATGCTAAACCAGTCTCGTTGAATGACTGCCTTCAGAAAAGCCCAAGCCTAACACAGAGGCTATACGATGTACTGTTAAGATTTCACATAAGATCTTTTGCGTACACGGCCGACATCAGAAAGGCATTCCTTAGAGTAGGTCTCCAAAAAGAAGACTGTAATTACACAAAGTTCCTCTGGACCAAGGATCCTAGTGATCCATACAGTGAAATAATCACATATAGGTTTGCATCAGTCTTGTTTGGTGCTACTTCTTTCCCGTTTCTGCTTCAACCAACCTTAGATAGGTATTTGAAGAAGTCCAGTTGCCTCAAAAAACTTAAATTATCAATAACCTGTATGTTGATAATTTCCAGGGAACTACCAGCAGTGAAGAAAAACTACTTAACATATATCATGAGGCCTCATCTATGGACCTACACTCCAACTCCCAAGTATTAGGCGAGACGCAGAAAACGCCATCTGTTGGCTGTGGTGTGGCGCCGGTGAAAGGCTCATGTTCCATACCTCAGTTAGAAGGTGAGGTTGATGACTTCTGGTGGATGGCGTAATGATATCCACGCCATCTAGGTTATGCATTCATTTACAATTTCAGTTCCTCGGTGGAAGAGTGCTACTCTAAGGTCACCCAGTATACTGTCTGTCTAGCTAATGATGTTTATGTTCACAGAGGTGACGTGTATTGTTAGTTGCCTAGAAAGAGACGTTGTTGTCTTGCCTATATACTGAGTTCTTTGGGGCATACAGTCCCCAAGTGGGCATTTAAAGGAATAGACGACGTTGGTCTCCTTCAAAGCGTTCTTGTGCTGAAGAGGGCAGTCCAAAACTCCTGACTTGGTCCTGTGAGAGGACAAATTGACTGCCGTCGGTAGTAGCAGTGGGTTAGCTGTTGGATTTATGTAGTGTTGTATGGACCGACTTACCCGGGATTTGGCCAAGAGGAGTTACGAGACGACAGTAGTGTTCACCTGCTGAGAAGTGCTCCTAGTTGGTTGCTGGCCCTGTACGGGATATTTGAGAATCCTGTCAGCATGTTGCTGAAGCTCTCTGCCACTGTGTTTCTGGAGAACGAATGTGGGGTATTGGAATACCGTGACGATTCGGTGTTTGGACTGGCTCATGTTGAGGAAGATGAACTCACCAGTGATTACCATTGAGCGTGGACGACGTGTACTTGAAGGTAGTGGACTCGCCAGGATTTGATGAACATTACAGATCTATTGAGTGTCCTGGGTGAAAGCAATGCAGTGTAAATATATGTAATTATACTTCTATAGATAATATTTTGGTGAAGGTTTAATTGAGTATTGTTTATCCCCCCCTCCCTCCTTTATTCCTTGTACTGTTACTTGCTGCCGCCAATTCTTGAGAACTTGCCCTTGACTTAGTAGGATCATAGAAGAAATGGTTATAAGACTCGTTAACAGAAAGAACCAGGTTATTGGCTCAAGTTGGCCATAACACACATCAGCACACAAATCTTGTAACACTTTGAGGTTCACACCAAGGAAAGTTTCTCCTTGCAGTTCTAAGTCTACAGATCACTGACCCAGGAATTTTGAAGAGAACGATATAGAAACAAAACAAACGCTCTGCCAGATTTGTGGCTTTATTGATCAAACAATTACAGAAGTCACACCCTGCAACAAAAACAAGCCATATAATAAAAAACACACATAGTCCAAGCACTGTCTATTCATTATAACGACAAGCAAACAGCATGAGACTAAAGCTAGGGTAACAGAAACTAGGGGAGCACACCTTCACGGACGTGTTACTCATGCACGACACAGTCAATCTGCCGACCTCCAAACAATATCTATCAAGCGAGCATCCATCTGGCACAACTACAGCTCCACACCGATATGATAGACACTTTTTACTACACTGACTATTAAATCGGTGGAACCAGATACCGCCACCTTAACTATGAAGAAACTATCACAAGTCGGCAAACCATTTAACCCTTTGAGACTAGAAACCCCATATTAATTTAGGATAAACTGCCTTTGCAGGAATGCTGGTAAAATAGAATAAGTTGAGATGATCCGCTACCAAATGCCTTACTAGTGAAATGGCAACAGTTAACAACAGATCTAAGTATCCTAAACAATTTTAAGTTCTCTCATAATACACTAAAACCTGATCAACCAATAAAGCTGCATGTGTCTTGTGATGCTTCAAAAAAGGCATATGACACTGTAGCCTATTTAGTAACAAAGGAGCAGGCCACACTGCTCACATCCAAAGCAAGGGCGGCACCGTTAAAGAAACAGTCATTGCTCCAGATAGAATTAACCGTCCTACTGGTAGGAGTTAGATTGTCTCATTACCTGACCAAAACATTAAATATCCTCCACTTTACTGAAAGAGTGGTATGGTCAGACAATGAGGCAGCCTTACAGTGGGTGAGAAATTATAATAACAAAACTCCCTACGTAAGGAATCCCGATGAGGAAATACGAGAACTGTCAACAGGGTACAAACTAAGATATTTACCTACCAAGGAAAATGCAACTAACTACCTTTCCAGGGGGCTGACGTTAAAGCAATTAACCAGAACCAAGATGTGGTTCCATGGACCTGAGTGGCTAGTCAGTGACCAGTGGCCTGAACAAAAGCCACAAGTCATTGTGACCAATGTCACTGTTCCCACTGAGAAACCGGAACTACCTCGTACTCTGGCAATTTATCTTAATCATTTCTCTGAGTTAAGTAAATTACTAGGTGTAACACAAGTAGTATATGATTTCCTGAACAGAGTGGGAATCAAACACCAATTTCCTAGTCCATTAAAGTACTGGGTCAAGCGAGCCCAGACTGAAACCTATGGGATGGATTATGAAAACTAACAATATATTAAGGTGCGGGGACGTCTACAGCATGCAGTTATAGACTTGGATGTAAAGACTCCAATGTTACTCCCCCGTCACCACATCAGCCGGCTAATTGTGTTACACATACAAAAGCATTACACTTTACATGGTGGAGTACTAGATACTCTCACTGACCTAAGACAAAAGTTCTGGCTGCCTCAAGGTCGCCAGACTGTAAACTCGATCATAAAATCCTGTGTAATCTGCCGGAGGTATGGCACTTGGGTGTGTCCTTATCCAGGACCTCCCCCACTCCCCAGAGAACGAGTTGTCCACCTTCGTCCCTTTGAGACCACTGGGGTATATTACACTGGCACTTTAACCCTCACAGGCACCAAGGTCAAAGTTCCGGTGAAAGCATACATTTGCCTCTTCACTTGTGCCCCTCCGTGGTGTCGCCTTGTCGTGGTGAGTGGCTCACGTACACTTCCCAAGGACCAGTGAGGGTTGCCTTCGCCCCTCTCTTGCCCCTCTTTGGGTGTTGTACGTGCAGATGGGCACCACGTAGGAGCCTTGTGAGCCATTGGACTATTCGTTGGAGGTGTCGCCCGTGAGGGGCTGCCCTGAGTGGATGGCTGGGTATCCAGGCTGGGGCGATAAGGGGTTTGAGGTCTTTGCACCCTTGTGGGTGAATGAACGATGCAGTAGGGTACTCCCCTGTTAAAAAGGGGGAGCATCGCTGGGGACGACGCACCCTTCCTACACCGGCCCGCACTCAGCCTTCCTGGCTGCCCTGGTTGGTGATATCCCTTGATTCCAGGTCCCAGACTTTTAGAACGACTGCTGCAAGGATGACGACACGACCTCTCTTATCCAGGCTTATGGGATGGCGACCAGGCCCCTGAGTCGGACTGTGCTGGAAGACCGGGCTCTGTAGCCCCCGCTACATTGGGCACAGACTGGACTACTCCCCCCTGCTCTCCTCCCTCTTCTGTGGTAGGGTCGAGCCCCAAGCCCCCTGTGTTGACCACCTCGTCTCATAGCACGGCTCCATCTCTCATTGTGACTATTGTGTCTTATGACCCCCTCTCTCTAGGGGTTCTCACCACCATCCCTGCCATGGCCACTCTCGCATGCTCCCTTCCCATACTAATTCATACCACGCCTTGTTTGGTCCTGCTACGTGGACTAAGTACTTTGACCTCCATCATTTAGATTCTACTCCTCCTGATGATTTCTCCCTCCATAGGCAATTTGTTGATTCAGTAAATGCCTCTGTTACTTTTAACCCCACCCGTCTCGGTACGTGTGTCGTTGCTGCTACTTCTCAGGATGCAACTACCCGCTTGGCCGCCTTATCCTGCCTTGGCAAAATCCCTGTTCAAGTCTCCAAGAACGCTCAGTTAAGTGCCAGTGTTGGCACTGTTCTCCTCCCACACCATGTTGCAACCGGTATTGGGAACCTCAAGGATTGCCACGAGGATATTAAACATATCCTCGAGGCCCAAGGTCATTCTGTTCTCCAGGTGGACACTTTCACTAGACCCCCTCTTGGCCGTCGCCATCTGCCCTTTCGGGTGGTGAAGATTACCTTTGATGGTCGGACACTTCCACCTTCTGTTATTCTTGCTGGTGCCAGATGCTCTGTTCAGGAGTACATTCCTTCTCCTCGGCTTTGTAATAAATGCTGGAAGTTCGGACACAGTGCCCTGAGATGCTCCAGTACCGTCTCTCTCTGCCCCATGTGTGGGGGCGAAGGTCACTCTAAGGCGGAGTGCTCTTCTCCCCAGGCTCACGGCCTCATTTGCAGTGAGGCCCATCCTACCTTCTCCCACACGTGTATACGTTACAAACTTGAGGCAGCCGGTCGGCCGAGCGGACAGCACGCTGGACTTGTGATCCTGTGGTCCCGGGTTTGATCCCGGGCGCCGGCGAGAAACAATGGGCAGAGTTTCTTTCACCCTATGCCCCTGTTACCTAGCAGTAAAATAGGTACCTGGGTGTTAGTCAGCTGTCATGGGCTGCTTCCTGGGGGTGGAGGCCTGGTCGAGGACCGGGCCGTGGGGACACTAAAAGCCCCGAAATCATCTCAAGATAACCAGCCGTCCTCAACTTGAAGCACCGGGAACGTTTGTCTTTTCCTGAGGCGAGGCGCCAAGTTTGCCGTCTCCCCCTTTCGCTGGCGTCTCTTATGCTGGTGTGTTGCGTTCCTCCTCTCCTCGTCCTTCCCACCTTCCTCAGTCTCATAACCGTTTCCAGGCCTTAGACTCGGACATGCCCACTGCCTCCTCCCATGTTCCTTTACGTTCTGTCCCAAAAGGTCCCCCCCCCCTCCTGGTTCACTGTCTTGAGTTTCCCCTCTTTCTACCCAGTCTGTCATGTCTCCTGTGTGTACGGGCTGTACGATGATCACTCTCCCAGTGATCATCGTGTTGTTCGCTCTCTTCTTCTCCTGTTGAGACGCTCGAGTCCATTGCCCAGTACGTTGTTGCTGGAACACCTGTCTCTTTGAGTCAGAAGCGAAAACCTGGCTCATCATCTCCTTCCTCCTCCTCAGCGGGTAAGAAAGCTTCGCTTTCTTCCTCGCCCCCTATCTCTGACACTATCGCTCCATTCCCTCCCGTTTCGGTGGTCGAGCCCCCTGTTCCTGCTATGGAAGTTTCTTTGGCCCCCTGCTTCCCTCTCGGTTGCTGCCCTTGCTGAGGTGCGCGCCCCGGTTTCTGGCCCCCCTCCCTCCACTCCTCCTGCTGTCCTTTGACTGCCCTTCTCAGTTGTCTCCTCCTCCTCCTCCGGACCCTGCTCGTCCGCCTTTGGTCTGTCTTCCCGCTCCCTTCCCTCCAACTTTACTCAATTTACCCATTCCCCCTAACCCTGATCCTGAGTTTCTTTAACATGCTGTGTTCCTTTTTAACATTTGTTTCCTCATTGTTCTCTGTTGCTGTTCTTTCTCTTCTTGTCGATGTCTATTATTCAATGGAATATTCGTGGATATTACGCCAATTTCCATGAATTCCAACTTCTGATTTCACAGTTTTCGCCCCTTTGTGTCTGTCTCCAGGAACCGATGCTTGGTGCTCGTCTTGGTCGCTTCTGTGCCTATTCCTTTCTCTTCCCCCCCTCCCCCCTTTTGCTGGGGCCTATAACTCTTCTGCTCTCTTGATTCGTTCTGATATTCCCTTCGTCCCCCAACATTTTCCATCGCCTCTCCAATGTTCTGCTGCCCGTGTCTTTGTAAGTAAATGGTACACGGTTTGTTCCATTTATCTCCCCCCCAAATGTCCCGCTTTCTCTTCCCGATCTTAAACACCTACTGGACTCCTTGCCAAAGCCTGTGCTCCTGCTGGGTGATTTTAACTGTCGACTTACCTTCTGGGGTGATGTTCTGACGAACACCCGGGGTCGCCTTCTCGAACCGTTCGTCCTCTCTTCTTCTGTCCCTTCTGAATTCTGGTGAGCCCACTCATTTGGACTCTCGGACTCGCACCCTTTCCTTTCTTGATCTTTCACTCTGCTCGTCGTCTCTTTACTGAGATTTCACGTGGCGGGCACTCCATGGCAGTGACCATTTCCCCATCCTTGTTACCTTTTTCTCTCTTCACCCTGCCCTCTCCTTCCCTAGGTTGCGGTTTGTCGAGTCTGACTGGCACCTATTTACCCTCCGTGCTACTCTCTCCGACCTCTCCATTCTGCCTCTACCTCGCGCCCTCCTCCTTTTTCATGAAACCATCTTCGACGCGGCCCTCCACTCTATTTCTCTCTCTACCTCTACCTTTGCACAATACTGGGATGTGCCTCAGCTCTGGTGCCTTTCGATCGACTCCCATCCTCAGCTTGTATGTTAACACTGGCTTCCTGTGTCTCCAGGACCGTCGTGATCGCTACTTTCTTCGTTATCTTGCGCGGTCCTTGCAACATTCTTCCTCTCACTTATGTTGTGCTTTGACTTTTACCCCTCCTGTAGTTCCTGTTCCTCTTCACCACCTCCCTCTTTCTGTCCGGTTATCCCGCTTGCAGGATTCTCTTTCGGTTTGTATTTCCCTTAAACACTTTTCTTCACACTCCCGCTCCATTTCCATCTTCACCGATGGGTCTAAGTCTGCGGACGGTGTAGGCTACTCTGCTGTTTTTCCTGACCATACTTTTATGTGTCGCCTACCTCCAGAGACTAGCATCTTCAAAGCTGAACTTTATGCTATTCTCTATGCTCTTCGTCTTCTGATTCTCATTGTCAATCCTCCTTTGTAGTTGACTCTCGTAGTGCCCTCATGGCTCTTGGGTCCTTTAATCCAGTCCATCCGGTGGTCGTCGAGATTCAACATTGACTGTTTCCTATCTCCAGTAAATTTAAGTCAGTTGAGTTTTGCTGGATTTCCAGCCATGTTGGGGGTTCTTTAAATGAGCGTGCAGATGCTGCCGCTAGGGAAGCTATCTGCTCTTGTCCCATCTCCCATAAAGATATTCCTTATTCCGAGTTTTACCCAGTTAATCATTCCTCCGTCCTTGCCTGTTGGCAGGGTTGTTGGTCTTCTGTTATTAACAAACTGCGTACTCTTAAGAGTAGTGTGTCCCCATGGCCTTCCTCCAACCACCATAACTGGCGGTGGGAAACGGCTCTAGCAAGGTTGCGTATTGGCCATACACGCTTAACTCACGGTCATTTCATGGAGTGCCACCCTGCTCCTTAGTGTCCAAATTGCATTGTCCCTCTTACAGTCGTGCATGTCCTTGTTGAATGTCCTCACTTCCAGGACGAGCGTGTCTTGCTTTCCGACCGTCGCTTGCGGTCGCTTGTCCCCCGATAGAATTCTTGGTGAATCGAATACTTTTGATATCGTTCGCCTTATGAGTTTCTGTTCTCGTATTGGCATCCTTAGTGATATTTAGCGCTCTCTGATTATTCCGCACATTTGATGGTGCTACAAAGCCTTCCTAGTTTGGTGCCTTCTTTGATAATTACTTACTCTTCACTTGTGTCACAACAAGGGAAGTACACCTAGTAGTGACTCTCAATATGAGTGCTGAGGCATTCTTACGAGCCTTCCGCAGGTTTGCTGCTCGTCGATCGTGCACCAAGTTGATGATCTCAGACAATTGGTCCAACTAGATGGCTGGGGAAGCTTGTCAGCGAGAAATATAGAATCACTCAGAGGTACATTTTGCCCTCAAACAAAGGCAGTGCCACTAGACGTTTATCCCTCCCAGAGTACCATGGCACGGAGGTTTCTCTGAACGAATAATAGTTACGGTAAAACATTTATTTATTTATTTATTTATTTATTTATTTATTTATTTATTTATTTATTTATTTATTTATTTATTTATATACAAGTAGGTTCATTGGGTTTATTAGAGTACAGAGACTTAGAAGTTTTACATTCATGTAAAGTCCTTAGCACGCATAGCGTTTCTGGCAGATCCTTAATTTTATGAAGACGAAATTAGGTACTTTTTGGTTTTATTTTTGAATAAGGCAAAAACTTAACAGCTTTTCAATTCGTTAGGGAGTGAGTTCCATTGGGGGTAGAAAGTGAGTTAGACAACATTGTCTCAGAAAAGCCCTACACCGTCAAAGGATTGACTTACAGGAGCTCCAAACTGTTGTCATAGAAATAGCAGCTCGAGTCAACAACCGACCACTGACCTCCCTCTCTGATGATTTTTCACAACGAGAACCATTAAGTCCATCACATCTGATGTATGGGGGACTTCTTAGCCCTCAAGTGTCCCTTACGGACGAGGAGCCAGAAGATGCTTCATATGTCGGAGGGAGTGACTTAGTCCATAGCTACTGGCACCTGTCCAAGGTGGAATGACATTTGGACTCGAAAATATCTAACTGCTCTGAGAGTATCATTATGGAGTGCCACAGGGCAGTGGAGTGCCCTGGAAACATAAGAAATAACACTCCCATAACTATAATATAATTAATCTAAAACCTGGTGATATTGTTCTGGTAGACAGTGACGGACCACGTTCAGAGTGGCCCATAGGTAGAATAGTTACTGTGCATCCAGACCACCAAGGTATCTTGAGAATAGTGAAAGTCAAGTGCCGAGGCATCACTGCTCTTAAAACATTAGAAAAACTAGTTGCTCTAGAGCTAGCAGGAAATGAAGTCCAAGACTAATCACACCTGAAGTTTCTGAAAGGAACGTACGTCCAGAAAGGGTTGCAACACAACAGTGCAAAATTAAACTCGAGCAATATTATAGCTCTGAGTAAATACGGTTGAATATAAGTCGAAGACTGAATTTGGTACAATTATTATTAGCCGGGATAGCTTCTATGGTCCTCAGTGGATTGTGAGTGACCAGTAGCTTAAACAGTTACATGTCACAAGGACCAATGCCCCTGATCCCACTCCAGTCCCGGAACCATACATGACTGTAGTAATTGATCACATTCAGTCCTCTAAGCAAAATAAAATGTAATCAAGCTAGAAAATCTAGCATAACCCGAGTTAGCAGGACAGTGAAATTACTTAGAGTTTTCTAACACCTGCAACTCTAATCCGGGACATCTGTACTCTACGAACAGACGTACAGACATGTTACTAACCTAATGTTAAATTTATAATTTCGAGGAGAAGTATCAGTGTACGTCAGTCCTAAACAGTGGACTCCAACCCGTGTTTCTCTCTCCCGGAATTATGTCGGAAATTCCGACAACATTTACTAACCCCTGACATACCAAATTAACATGGTTATGTTAGGTAACTTCTAACATTAATAACTTTTCGAAGAAAATGTTTCTAGAGACTCCTTGGAAATATTGGGAGAATATTACATCAGCCAAAGGGTCGACGTATCTAATAATTTTTTTAGTGAACATAATTCTTCTAGTCTACAAGTTAAAATTATCATAAAAAATCCACCCAATCCACGACTTCACTACCTTGGGAAGTTTCTTTTTCCGGGCTACTAGTAAGACATATCAATTAACTGGCCAGTATTATAGATAGTTCTTCTAGTCCGGTTATGATGTGAGCCGAACACATGGGATGGTAAGCTCACTTCTTTACAGAAATTAATCTCTTGTGAACATAAGGCCCAGGTTTACCGCTTGTATTTTATAATCCAATTATTTCAAAAGGTGAACTCCAGAAAGAGGAGACAACAACCACAAATCATTTTGACCCATATTGTATCGACTCGATATTATTAGAGAACCTTTGATGTGGTTCCCTTTGCTCAGGACGGGTATATGACTGCAGAATCAACTGATCTCTCCTTACAGATATGCTGTGTTATATTTATAATAATATAAGTAGCAGTAGACTAACAATTAATAGTCTTAGTAACTTATCTTTATTCAATGTATTTATTGATATAGGTTACATATAAATATTAACGCCCAATTATGTGTAGAGGGGTAACACCCAGCAGAAGATATAATATTAATACAGTTCAATTCTTTAATAGAGTCCATTCAATTAAATAAAATATATTCAACAATTGCCTGCTGGAAAATCCCCCCCAACAGTCATGGAATATTGATTTAAAAAGGAATGAATAAACTCAAGATTGTTTTTCTACACTTAGATTTTTAATACACCAAAAGTATTTCCATCTTCAGCATTTAACACTAGTTCACCACTTCTGAACACTTTGCAAATTTACTATTTAACACATGAGGGACAGGACGAAGGAGGAGAGAGCCAGGGCAGCAGAGGCAAGGAGGAAGCGCAGGGAGAGAGGAGCAAACCAGGAAATCACAGCCCCCAACACAACAGTCCCAGAGACAAGAGGGGAACCCAAGACCAGCATCCCAGCAACACCAGAGGGGAGGGCAACACCACCCCCCCCCTCTGCATAGAAACCCTCCCTTCCCCTCACCCTACCTGCCCCCACCCAACCCTCTCTCCCCCACCCCACCCCATTCTGACCCTGTCACCCCTTCCCCATTCCCATCATGTCCCCCCTCCCACCTTTCCCCCCCCCTGTCTCCCCTCCCCCTTCATCCCATACCCTCCCTATCCCTCCTCCCCCCTCATCCCATATCCTCCATGTCCCCCCTATCTCCTTAACCCACACCCTACCTGTCCCCCCCCCCTTCCCTTAAACCCCCACCCCCCACCCCAAAATCCTCTGAGACCCTGCAAACCACCTCACAGATCCTCTCACCCACGGAACAGCTTCCCACACCAGCAGAATGCTCGCCAAGAAAGGGATATGAAAATGAACAGAAGAAAGTGAGCTTTAAGGCAATGTACACTAACATAGATGGGATTACAAATAAAACAAGTGAACTCAGAGAATGGGCACTAGAAGAAAACCCAGACATAATAGCACTCACAGAAACAAAGCTAACGAAAACTATAACAAACACAGTGTTTCCACAGGGCTACTATGTAGTGAGGAAAGAGAGAGGAGGGCGAGGAGGAGGTGGTGTAGCTTTGCTACTAAGAGAAGGTTGGAGTTTCGAAGAGATGGTAATTCAGAACTGTGAAGGTTTCAGTGACTACATATCAGGCACCATAGCAACTGGAGGACAGAAAATTATAGTAGTAGTCATATATAACCCCCCACCGAATGACAGAAGACCCAGACAGGAATATGATAGAAACAACTTGGCCACCATCAATATAATAGAGAGAGCAGCTTCTGTGGCTAGCAAGGAACGGATCCAGACTACTAATCATGGGAGACTTCAACCATGGGAAGATAGATAGGGGGAACAGAGACCCACATGGAGGCCCAGACACATGGAGAGCTAAGCTGCTGGATGTGGCAACAAGAAACTTTCTAAGTCAACACGTCAATCGACAGACAAGAATGAGAGGAGGGAATGAACCAGCCTTGCTTGATCTGATATTTACCCTAAATGAGTCGGATATAAGGGAAGTTAAGTTGGAAGCCCCCTTGGGAATGAGTGATCATAGTGTATTGAGCTTTGAGTACCTGGTTGAGCTAGGAATTATCACCCCCAAAAAAGAACTGGGAAACAAAGGCCTGGCGTACCGAAAGGGAAACTATGAGGAGATGAATAAATTCCTATGGGATATACATTGGGACACTGAACTCGGAACCAAGTCCGTACAAGACATGATGGACTATGTCACCCAAAAATGTCAGGAGGCTGTAAGCAGGTTTGTTCCAGCCCGACAGGAAAAACAGAGAAGCAAAGGAAGAATCCATGGTTTAATAGGGAATGTATGAAAGCAAAGGAGCTGAACAAAAGGGCATGGAGGAACTTCGTAATAACAGAACACCAAAAAGTAGAGAGAGATACCAGAGAACTAGAAACGAGTATGTTAGTGTGAGAAGAGCAGCTGAGAAAAGGTATGAAAATGAAATAGCTAATAAAGCCAAGACCGAACCAAAGCACCTCCGATGTGCCAAACCGATGACCGAACCGATGACCGAACCTCCTGATGTGACACAGTCACATCAGGAGGAAGACAACAGTGAAGGAACAGGTGATGAAACTTAGCGTGGGCGAGGACAGGTACACAGAGAATGACAAAGAGGTGTGTGAAGAACTCAACAAAAGGTTCCAGGAGGTCTTTACAATAGAACAGGGAGAAGTCACGGCGCTAGGAGAGGTGGCAGCAAACCAGGTGACCTTGGAAAGGTTCGAAATTACAAGAGATGATGTCAAGAAGCACCAATTGGGTCTGGATGTGAGAAATGCTGTTGGGCCGGATGGAATCTCACCATGGGTATTGAAAGAGTGTGCAGGAGCACTTTGCTTGCCACTCTCCATAGTGTATAGTAGGTCACTGGAAGCGGGAGACCTACCAGAAATATGGAAGACTGCTAATGTAGTACCAATATACAAAAAGGGTGACAGACAAGAGGCACTGAACTACAGGCCAGTGTCCTTAACTTGTATACCATGCAAGGTGATGGAGAAGATTGTGAGAAAAGACCTAGTAACACATCTGGAGAGAAGAGACTTCGTGACAACCCATCAACATGGGTTCAGGGAGGGTAAATCTTGCCTTACAGGCTTGATAGAATTCTACGATCAGGTGACAAAGATTAAGCAAGAAAGAGAAGGATGGGTGGACTGCATTTTTTTGGACTGTCGGAAAGCCTTCGACACAGTACCCCATAAAAGGTTGATGCATAAGCTGGAGAAACAGGCAGGAGTAACTGGCAGGGCGCTCCAGTGGATAAGGGAGTACCTAAGCAATAGGAAGCAGAGAGTTACAGTGTGGGGTGAGACCTCAGAATGGCGTGAAGTCACCAGTGGAGTCCCACAGGGCTCTGTGTTTGGACCTATCCTGTTTCTGATATACGTAAATGAGTCTATACCCAGAGGGTATAGACTCATTCCTCTCAATGTTTGCTGACAACGCCAAAATTATGAGAAGGATCAAGACAGAGGAGGACAGCTTGAGGCTTCAAGAAGACCTGGACAAGCTGCAGGAATGGTCGAACAAATGGCTGTTAGAGTTTAACCCAAGCAAATATAATGTAATGAAGATAGGGGTAGGAAGCAGGAGACCAGATACAAGGTATCATTTGGGAGATGAAATACTTCAAGAATCAGAGAGAAAGAAAGACCTGGGGGTTGATATCACGCCAGACCTGTCCCCTGAAGCTCATATCAAGAGGATAACATCAGCAGCATATGCCAGGTTGGCTAACATAAGAACGGCCTTTAGAAACTTGTGTAAGGAATCTTTCAGAACATTATACACCACATATGTCAGACCAATCCTGGAGTATGCGGCTCCAGCATGGAGTTCATATCTAGTCTAGCATAAGACTAAACTGGAAAAGGTTCAAAGGTTTGCCACCAGACTAGTACCCGAGCTGAGAGGTATGAGCTACGAGGAGAGACTACGGGAATTAAACCTCACTTCGTTGGAAGACAGAAGAGTTAGGGGGGACATGATCACCACATTCAAGATTCTTAAGGGAATCGACAGAGTTGATAAAGACAGGCTATTTAACACAGGGGGCACACGCACTAGGGGACACAGGTGGAAACTGAGTGCCCAAATGAGCCACAGAGATATTAGAAAGAACTTTTTTAGTGTCAGAGTGGTTGACAAATGGAATGCATTAGGAAGTAATGTGGTGGAGGCTGACTCCATACACAGTTTCAAGTGTAGATATGATAGAGCCCAATAGGCTCAGGTACCTGTACACCTGTTGATTGTCGGTTGAGAGGCGGGACCAAAGAGCCAGAGCTCAACCCCTGCAAGCACAACTAGGTGAGTACACACATATCAACAATGACACACACACACACACACACACACACACACACACACACACACACACACACACACACACACACACACACACACACACACACACACACACACACACATCCTGTGTATCGAATTTACTCAGTTTCTATGATCGGGCCACAGAGATATAACAGGAAAGAGATGGTTGGGTTGACTGCATCTATCTGGACCTAAAAAAGGCTTTCGACAGAGTTCCACATAAGAGGTTGTTCTGGAAACTGGAAAATATTGGAGGGGTGACAGGTAAGCTTCTATCATGGATGAAAAATTTTCTGACTGATAGAAAAATGAGGGCAATAATCAGAGGCAATGTATCGGAATGGAGAAATGTCACAAGTGGAGTACCACAGGGTTCAGTTCTTGCACCAGTGATGTTTATTGTGTACATAAATGATCTACCAGTTGGTATACAGAATTATATGAACATGTTTGCTGATGATGCTAAGATAATAGGAAGGATAAGAAATTTAGATGATTGTCATGCCCTTCAAGAAGACCTGGACAAAATAAGTATATGGAGCACCACCTGGCAAATGGAATTTAATGTTAATAAATGTCATGTTATGGAATGTGGAATAGGAGAACATAGACCCCATACAACCTATATATTATGTGAGAAATCTTTAAAGAATTCTGATAAAGAAAGAGATCTAGGGGTGGTTCTAGATAGAAAACTATCACCTGAGGACCACATAAAGAATATTGTGCAAGGAGCCTATGCGATGCTTTCTAACTTCAGAATTGCATTTAAATACATGGATGGCGATATACTAAAAAAATTGTTCATGACTTTTGTTAGGCCAAAGCTAGAATATGCAGCTGTTGTGTGGTGCCCATATCTTAAGAAGCACATCAACAAACTGGAAAAGGTGTAAAGACATGCTACTAAGTGGCTCCCAGAACTGAAGGGCAAGAGCTACGAGGAGAGGTTGGAAGCATTAAACATGCCAAAACTAGAAGACAGAAGAAAAAGAGGTGATATGATCACTACGAACAAAATAGTAACAGGAATTGATAAAATCGACAGGGAAGGATTCCTGAGACCTGGCACTTCAAGAACAAGAGGTCATAGATTTAAACTAGCTAAACACAGATGCCGAAGAAATATAAGAAAATTCACCTTCGCAAATAGAGTGGTAGACGGTTGGAACAAGTTAAGTGAGAAGGTGGTGGAGGCCAAGACCGTCAGTAGTTTCAAAGCGTTATATGACAAAGAGTGCTGGGAAGACGGGACACCACGAGCGTAGCTCTCATCCTGTAACTACACTTAGGTAATTACACTTAGGTAATTACACACACACACACACACACACACACACACACACACACACACACACACACACACACACACACACACACACACACACACACACACACACACACACACACACACACACACACACACACACACACACACACACACACACACACACACACTCAAACACAGGGGGAATCAAGCACGAACTCCATACATGGAACTCTGACAATGGATGGGAAGATGATTGTAATCTTGATACTCTACAATCCCCCACCAAACAGTAGAAGGCCCAGGCAGGAGTACGAGGACAGCAACAAGACATGTATGGATGAACTGCAGAGGGCAGCAACTATAGCGCATAGAATGAGAGCGAAGCTGCTGGTCATGGGGGACCTAAATCACGGAGAGACAGATTGGGGAACGAGGAATTCCCATGGCGGAGAAGAGACCTGGGGAACGAAGCTGGTAGACGTTATTAACAGGAATTTCCTAACACAGCATGTGAAGGAAGACACTAGGGAAAGAGAAGGGGATACGCCCACCCTATTAGACCTCGTTTTCACCCAGAATGTAGAAGACATCGAGCATTTAGAACATGAAATACCACTAGGAGCCAGTGACCATTGTGTCCTAGTCTTTGACTACTTGATGGAGCTTAAAATTGTGACCAAAGGACAAGAGATCCGAGTAAGGAGACTTGATTACAGAAGAGGGGACTACAGGAAGATAAGGGACTACCTGGGAGAAGTGCAGTGGGAGGAAGAAATTAGAGGAAAAACAGTGCAAGATATGATGAACCAAGTCATATGGAAATGCATGGAGGCCGAAGAGAGATTTATTCCAACAGTAAAGGAAAAAAGCAGGAGGGAATATAATAACCCATTGTTTAATAGACAGTGTCAGGAAGCAAAAGTGAGAAGCAGGAGGGAGTGGAGGAAGTACAGAAGACAAAGGAAAGAGGACAACAGGAGTAGATGTAACAGAGCTAGGAACAATTACATTTACATAAGACGAGTGTCGGAAAGAAATAATGAGAATGATATTGCAATCAAAGCGAAAAAGCAACCTAAATTACTACATAGCCATATAAGAAGGAAAATGTCGGTAAATGACCAAGTGACAAGACTGAGGAAAACAGAGGGGGCATATACACAAAGCGACACGGAAATCTGCGAGGTACTGAATGCAAGTTTCCATGGAGTGTTCACAACCGAGCCTGAGTGGCTCCCATTGTTAGAGAGATTACCCTAGATGAAAGACTATCAGATATAGAGGTGACAGCAGAAGAGGTAATGAAACAGTTGACAACACTGGATGCAAATAAAGCTGTTGGACCAGACAAAGTATCACCGTGGATACTAAAAGAGGTAGCGCAGGCTCTCAGCGTGCCTCTGGCAATGATCTATAATGAGTCACTTATGTCGGGAGAATTTCCCAGTTGCTGGAAGGAGGCAAATGTCGTACCGATTTTCAAGAAAGGTGATAGGGAGGAGGCACTTAACTACAGACCCGTATCACTGACAAGCATCCCCTGCAAAATACTTAAAAGAATAATTAGGCTAAGATTTGTTGAGCACCTGGAGAGCATTGGGTTTGTAAACAAGCACCTGTGGGAACCGACCTGTGAGATTTATATTTATTTAATTTATATGAATTTATATTTACGTTAATTTATATACTTCGATAGCAATTTGTATAATGATAAGTGGACTGTATTTCTGCAATAATCTCTTAATCTCACAAATCGATCCTGTACACATTAGGGGGGGTTTATATTTATATATATGCAGCCAATCAAACTACAGTATTAACTACATACATTGAAAAGGTTCCTTATCTTATAGTACAGCAGGTTAGTCCACCAGGTATAACTAGGGTGTAGACACCAAATTATCCTCTTTGAGGTAGCTTCCATCACCCAGTAACTAGTGCACAAAATCTTGCTTCCTCGTCTTGACCTGTCAAAAGTGCGCTAGCTGTGAAGCCAGAATCCTATATATGACAAGCTATATCAGAGAAAACACTGTACATGGAACAATAAAGACCTGGCTTAATTACCTTTAGTTTGAGGCTTCCACGTGCTCTAACCGGGTCACCCTATATAATGACATTAATGGCCACAAATGAAAGATACATGGGTTTCGGAAAGAACACTTAACTTGATTTGTTGACAGCGTGTGATAATGGTACACCACTGGTTTCCATAACACTACGTCCAAGTAAATTAACAGGAGCCGAATTTGCTCCCGTGTGAGCCTCTGGTCTAGTCTCAACCATGGCTGCATCTAACACTCCATACTATTGACGCCTGGCCAACATTGTCCAGATATGATTGGAGCCGAATTTGCTCCACACGTCTCGGAGGTGACACAACAATGGCTCCCCTCCTTCCTCACTCACTGACGCCTGGCTTACATTGTCCAGATGACGGAAAGTGATAGAAGGGTCACATTTACTCTACTTTAATATTGATAATTAAGTTAATTTATATAAGATGTTTTTATGATGGTAAAGTCCAAAGACTAATGTATTTAAGAATAATTCCCACCATAATAGGTGGTGAATTATAATAGTGTGTGGTGATGATATCCCGTTTTCTTTAGACGGTAATTCCACTACATGTTACGTTTTCTATAGGTAACTTGTTTATACAATACAGCTATTATCTGTATGATTATTAAATGGTGTCGGATTTTCCGACAGCACCAACATGGGTTCTGGACAGGGAAATCATGCCTAGCAAACCTTTTAGAATTCTATGACAAAGTAACAAGGATAAGGCAGGACAGAGAAGGCTGGGCAGACTGCATATTTCTTGACTGCCAAAAGGCCTTTGATACAGTACTGCACATGAGACTGCTTTACAAACTTGAGAGGCAGGCAGGAGTAAGCGGAAAGGCCCTAGTATGGGTGAAGAACTACCTAACAGGAAGGAGCCAGAGGGTAATGGTAAGGGGCGAGAAGTCGGACTGGCGAACAGTAACGAGTGGAGTACCTCAAGGATCGGTGCTGGGCCCAATCCTCTTTCTAATTTACGTAAATGATATGTTTACAGGAGTGGAATCATACATGTCAATGTTTGCAGATGACGCAAAATTAATGAGAAGTTTTGTGACAGATGAGGATTGTAGGATCCTCCAAGAGGACTTAAACAGGTTGCAGAGATGGTCAGGTAAATGGCTACTGGAGTTCAACACCAGTAAATGTAAAGTTATGGAAATGGGATCAGGTGATAGACGACTAAAGGGACAGTACACAATGAAGGGGAACTGCCTACCTGAAACGATTCGAGAAAGAGACCTGGGAGTGGATGTGACACCTAATCTAACTCCTGAGGCACATATAAATAGGATAACGACAGCAGCGTACTCTACACTGGCGAAAATTAGAATTTCATTCAGAAACCTAAATGAGGAGGGTTTTAGGGCGCTTTACACTGCCTACGTGAGACCCGTCTTAGAGTATGCTGCGCCATCATGGAGCCCCCACCTGAAGAAACACATAAGGAAACTGGAGAAGGTTCAGAGGTTTGCGACGAGGCTTGTCCCAGAGTTACGAGGGATGGGATATGAAGAACGTCTGAGGGAACTGAACTTTACGACACTAGAGAAAAGAAGGGAGAGAGGAGATATGATAGGAACATATAAAATACTCAGGGGAATTGACAAAGTGGAAATAGATGAAATAGACAGGCTATTTAACACAAGGGGCACACGCACAAGGGGACACAGGTGGAAACTAAGTGCTCAAATGAGCCACAGAGATATTAGAAAGAACTTTTTTAGTGTCAGAGTGGTTGACAAATGGAATGCATTAGGAAGTGATGTGGTGGAGGCTGACTCCATACACAGTTTCAAGTGTAGATATGATAGAGCCCAATAGGCCCAGGAATCTGTACACCTGTTGATTGACGGTTGAGAGGCGGGACCAAAGAGCCAGAGCTCAACCCCAGCAAACACAACTAGGTGAGTACACACACACACACACACACACACACACACACACACACACACACACACACACACACACACACACACACACACACACACACACACACACACACACACACACACACACACACACACACACACACACACACACACATAGCAGGCACCATAACAATGGGAGGACCAAGAATAGTAGTAGCAGTAATATACAACCCTCCACCAAATGACAGGAGACCCAGTCAAGAGTATGAAAACAACAACAAGGCAGTTAACACTATAATTGAGAGGGCAGCCTCTGCTGCCTGTAGAAATAGATCCCACCTGCTCATCATGGGCGACTTCAATCACGGAAAGATTGACTGGGAGAACAAGGAACCGCATGGAGGCGAGGATACATGGAGAGCCAAACTATTGGAGGTGGTGACAAGCAACTTTTTAACGCAGCATGTCGGAGAACCCACAAGGATGAGAGGCAATGACGAACCAGCGAGACTCGACCTAGTCTTCACTCTGAACGACTCCGACATAAGAGAAATCGGTTTTGAGGACCCAGTAGGAATGAGCGACCACAGTGTACTGGTGTTTGAGTACTTGATTGAAGAAGGGTTATTGAACTCGAGGAGGGATACCGAAACCAAAAGGTTAGCATACCGAAAGGGAAACTATGAGGGGATAAGAAAATTCCTAACAGATATAGCATGGGAAACAGAGCTCAGGGGAAAGACGGCCCAAGATATGATGGATTACATCACGCAGAAGTGCAAGGACGCAGCAAACAAGTTTGTCCCAGTCCAAAAGGAAAACAGAGAAATGAAGATGAGAAACCCATGGTTTAATCAAAGATGTAGGCTAGCTAAGCAGCAAAGTAAAAGGGCATGGAGAAACTATAGGAATAACAGGACACTGGAGAGCAGAGAAAGATACCAGAATGCCAGGAATGAATATGTCAGGATGAGAAGAGAGGCAGAAAGACAATACGAAAATGACATCGCAAGCAAGGCAAAGACTCAGCCTAAATTGTTGCATAGCCACATTAGGAGAAAAACAACAGTAAAGGAACAGGTTATGAGATTAAGGATAGGGGCGGAAGGATTCACTACAAATGACAAGGAAGTGTGTGAGGA